>NW_028135128.1:0-128293 GCF_964662115.1 Mustela nivalis
ACTCTAGAGCACAGCAGTGGGTTCCCTCAACTGGAATACACACCATCTAGTTAGTCCTGGGTGCCTATGGGCAAGGCAAGCCACATATGCGGGCTCATGGTCCAGTCACTGAGAGGCGTTACTTGAATATGGTACTCACGTTGAGGGTCACAATGTGTGTTTGTGCCCAAGGCGGCCCTCACGCATGGGTGTGGCCTCTTGGGCCATGATGTTTTCTCCTACACTGAAGTTTTGACTCACTGCCCGCAGCAAATTTCTTGCCATGGGGAAGGAGGGGTTCTGACTTGTGCATCAGGTTTCCCCCTGTGCAGGGATTGGAGATAAGGTCTAGGTTCCGATGACTGAAAACCCAGGTTGGGAATGGATGGTGGCCTAAGGCAGTGGCGGGTCCAATGTGCTGGGTGTGCAGCCAGCTATGTCTGTGTCTGTTTGAAGGTTAGGGCTCAGGCTATTTGTGACAGAGCATCAGTGTTTAAGGTAGCCTATGCAATTGGGGTGTTGCCGAGGGCCAAGCAGTTTGATCCTCATTTGGGGTTTCTGGGCAGCACCATACAAAAATGTTTTTTTTCCTGGGAGGCAGGCAGAGTGCCTCATTGTGGCCCCAGATTCCCAGTAGGGAGGGTTTGTGGGCCAGGAGTGTGAGGACGGAAGTCTGAAAACACAAGCTAGGGTGAGGATTGGAGCCAAGGCAGGCAGGCCCACTCTGCAGAGGCTGAATCAAAAATCTCCTGCATCAGAAGTCAGGCTGAGGATCAGACGTTGGCTGAGGCTGGAGTATGTGTTTATTATGGCACCTTCATGAGGCCAAGGAAGTTTTCCACGCTGAGTTTGGAGGTTGCCCCAAACCACAAGGTTTCCTTCTGCGGGACATTCGAGTCCTGTTGCATGGCTCCAGGACATACCATACGGAAGGACTGGAGAGGCAGGGTTCGAAGGATGGATCCCTGTACAGCATGCCTCGCATTCCCATTGGCCATTAGCGACAAGATATGTTTGATCTGCTGCCTCTGGGGCACGCTACCCAGGGGGCTGAGTTGAAATGGCCTCTCCTGAGGATGCGTCATAATGTGCGTTTGGGTCCATGGAGACCTTGGAATGTGCTGGTTGTTCAGTGGCCCTGCGGAACTCTCCTACCTGAAGGGTTTGATACATCCCCAGTAAGAAAGCTCCCCATGTGGAGACGAGAGAGGTTTGGTTTGGTGCCTCGGAAAAGTCCCGTGTGCTGGTCTACGAAAACAGTCCTCTGAGGACGGACACATGGAAACCAAAGCTAAGGTTCAGATTAGGGCCTGGGGGCCTATCCATTTCAACCTTCTGTCTCAGGGGACACTGTCTGAGAATCTAAGTAGAGATAGTTGCTCCGCTGGTGTCAGGGAGCCCCTCTTAGTCCATGGTGGCCTACACTATTGATGGCCTCAGGGGCGTTGGAGCTTTTCCCTAACCTGTAGGGTTGTGGTCAATGGATTGGGCACACTTTCCTTGGAGAGGACAGGAACAATCTTTCGCTGTGGCTCCAGAGGCCCTAGCCTGGAGGTTGTGTGGGTCCAGGCTGTGGGCACAGAAGTCTGAAAACACAAACTCAGCTTATGAGTGGCGCCTAGGGTATGGCAGGCTAGATGTACAGCCCGAGAGGGAGCTCCTGGGACTCTGAAACAGTGGCGAGTGGGAGGCGTTCCTTCAGGCTTTTGTGTCTGGATGTTGTGTCCGGGATAGCCGTGGATTGGAGGGGTGGCCTCAGGGACTGTGGACGAGTATCCCTCTCTGGGGATTTGTCTCAGCTCCCAGAGTTTGGGGTCATTTTGTGTGAAGGGTGGAGTCGTGTTGTCTGGCTCATTTGTCTCTCCAAGAAAGGGATTCCAGAGCAGAGCCCCAGGTATGGGCGGGGCGACTGGAAAACTCAAAACCTGGTGAGGATTGGGTGCATAGGGGCTTGGCAAGCCCCATATGCGGGCTCTTGGTCCAGGCCCTGACAGGCCTTTCTTTGACATGGGGCTCATGCTGTGGGTCACAGTGTGAATTTGTGCCCAAGCAGCACTCAAGTTTGGGCGTGGTATCAGGGGCCATGAAGGTTTCTCCCACCCTGAAGGTGAGACTCCATGCCAAGAGCAAGCTTGACAGCCATGGGAAGCAGGACTTCTGTTTTGTGCTTGCGATACCCAGCTGTGTGGAGAATTGATATAATGTCTAGGTTCACATATCTGAAAATCAAGGTTAGGAAGTGGTGACGGCATAAGACCATGGCGTGTCCGAAGTGCTGGGTGTGCGGCTAGCTGTCTCCTTGTCTGTCTGGACGTCTGGCTTCAGGCTGTGTCAGCAGAGCATGAGTGCCCAGAGCAGCCTATCCAGTTGGGGTACCGTCGAGGTCCGAGCAGGTTGATCCTCATCTCGGTTTTCTGGAGAGCCCCACAGGGAAACTTTTTTCTTCCGTTGGGCAGACACTGGGCTGCGTTGTGGCTCTGGAGTTCCTAGTCCAGAGGGCTTGTTTGCCAGGAGTGTGAAGAAGGAAGTCTGAAAACACAAGCTAGCGTGAGGTTTGGGACCGAGGGCACGGCAGGCCCACTCTGCAGAGGCTGAATCGAGATCTCCTGCACTGAGGTCATGTCAACTATGAGACATGCCTCAGGCTAGAGTTTTTGTCCAGCATGGCCTCTTCCTGTAGGGTGTGGGGGCTTCATGAGGCCAGGGAGGTTTGCCTACGATGGGATTTGTGAACTACTCCAAACCTCAAGGTTTCCTTCTGCATGATAGTCGAGTCCTATTGGATGATTCCAGGAGGCCCCATACGGAAAGACTCGAGAGCAGGGGTCTAAGCATGGATGCCTGGGAACGCCACCTCATATTCCCACTCTTAGTCAGGACAACACAGCCTCAATCTGTGGGCTCCTGGGTGAGCTATCCAGAGGGGAGAGTTGAAATGGACTCTCCTGAAGATGAGTCCTACTGTGGCTTAGTGCCCTGGGAGACCTTGGAATGTGGAGGTGGCTCAGGGACTCTGCAGGATTCTCCAAGCTGAGGTGTTTGACACGGCTCCAACAAGGAAGCTTCCCATGTGGAGACGAGAGGAGTTCTGTTCAGTGCCTCAGGAAAGCCCCATATCCTGTTCTTCAAACCAAAGCATCTGAGGAGTGACACCTGGAAACCAAAGCAAGAGTTGAGATTAGGGCCTATGGGCCTGTCCGGCTCAACCTTCTATCTCTGTTGACATCTGTGTGCATGCCTTCGTGGAGGTAGCTGCTCAGCTTATGTCCGAATGCCCCTGTGTGTCAGCGAGGCTCCCAGTAGTGGGATGTCCTCGGGGGCCTTGAGGTTTCTCATATTCTGGAGGTGTGTGGCCAAAGGAATGGACACAGTTTCCAGGAGACAGCAGGCACAGTCCTGTGGTATCGCTCCAGAGGACCCAGCCTAGAGGCTGTGTTTGCCAGGGCTGTGGGGACAGATGTCTGAAAAAGCAAACTTGGCTCAGCTAGGGGCCAAGGTAATGGCAGGCCTGATCTCCAGTCCGTGAGGGGAAATCGTCTGGATATCAAAGGAGGGAAAGTGGGAGGCAGTCGCTCAGGCTTTTGTCTCTGGGTGTTGCGTTCACAGTGGCCGTTCAGGGTAGGGGTTGCTTCAGGGGCCGAGGAGGAGCCTTCCTCTCAGGGGATAGTCCAAACTCCCTTCTGTTTGGGTTCATTCTGTGGGAAGGGAAGAGTGTTGTTTTCTGCCACAGTGGACCCCCCAGGAGAGGGACTCTAGAGCACAGCAGTGGGTTCCCTCAACTGGAATACACACCATCTAGTTAGTCCTGGGTGCCTATGGGCAAGGCAAGCCACATATGCGGGCTCATGGTCCAGTCACTGAGAGGCGTTACTTGAATATGGTACTCACGTTGAGGGTCACAATGTGTGTTTGTGCCCAAGGCGGCCCTCACGCATGGGTGTGGCCTCTTGGGCCATGATGTTTTCTCCTACACTGAAGTTTTGACTCACTGCCCGCAGCAAATTTCTTGCCATGGGGAAGGAGGGGTTCTGACTTGTGCATCAGGTTTCCCCCTGTGCAGGGATTGGAGATAAGGTCTAGGTTCCGATGACTGAAAACCCAGGTTGGGAATGGATGGTGGCCTAAGGCAGTGGCGGGTCCAATGTGCTGGGTGTGCAGCCAGCTATGTCTGTGTCTGTTTGAAGGTTAGGGCTCAGGCTATTTGTGACAGAGCATCAGTGTTTAAGGTAGCCTATGCAATTGGGGTGTTGCCGAGGGCCAAGCAGTTTGATCCTCATTTGGGGTTTCTGGGCAGCACCATACAAAATGTTTTTTTCCTGGGAGGCAGGCAGAGTGCCTCATTGTGGCCCCAGATTCCCAGTAGGGAGGGTTTGTGGGCCAGGAGTGTGAGGACGGAAGTCTGAAAACACAAGCTAGGGTGAGGATTGGAGCCAAGGCAGGCAGGCCCACTCTGCAGAGGCTGAATCAAAATCTCCTGCATCAGAAGTCAGGCTGAGGATCAGACGTTGGCTGAGGCTGGAGTATGTGTTTATTATGGCACCTTCATGAGGCCAAGGAAGTTTTCCCACGCTGAGTTTGGAGGTTGCCCCAAACCACAAGGTTTCCTTCTGCGGGACATTCGAGTCCTGTTGCATGGCTCCAGGACATACCATACGGAAGGACTGGAGAGCAGGGTTCGAAGGATGGATCCCTGTACAGCATGCCTCGCATTCCCATTGGCCATTAGCGACAAGATATGTTTGATCTGCTGCCTCTGGGGCACGCTACCCAGGGGGCTGAGTTGAAATGGCCTCTCCTGAGGATGCGTCATAATGTGCGTTTGGGTCCATGGAGACCTTGGAATGTGCTGGTTGTTCAGTGGCCCTGCGGAACTCTCCTACCTGAAGGGTTTGATACATCCCCAGTAAGAAAGCTCCCCATGTGGAGACGAGAGAGGTTTGGTTTGGTGCCTCGGAAAAGTCCCGTGTGCTGGTCTACGAAAACAGTCCTCTGAGGACGGACACATGGAAACCAAAGCTAAGGTTCAGATTAGGGCCTGGGGGCCTATCCATTTCAACCTTCTGTCTCAGGGGACACTGTCTGAGAATCTAAGTAGAGATAGTTGCTCCGCTGGTGTCAGGGAGCCCCTCTTAGTCCATGGTGGCCTACACTATTGATGGCCTCAGGGGCGTTGGAGCTTTTCCCTAACCTGTAGGGTTGTGGTCAATGGATTGGGCACACTTTCCTTGGAGAGGACAGGAACAATCTTTCGCTGTGGCTCCAGAGGCCCTAGCCTGGAGGTTGTGTGGGTCCAGGCTGTGGGCACAGAAGTCTGAAAACACAAACTCAGCTTATGAGTGGCGCCTAGGGTATGGCAGGCTAGATGTACAGCCCGAGAGGGAGCTCCTGGGACTCTGAAACAGTGGCGAGTGGGAGGCGTTCCTTCAGGCTTTTGTGTCTGGATGTTGTGTCCGGGATAGCCGTGGATTGGAGGGGTGGCCTCAGGGACTGTGGACGAGTATCCCTCTCTGGGGATTTGTCTCAGCTCCCAGAGTTTGGGGTCATTTTGTGTGAAGGGTGGAGTCGTGTTGTCTGGCTCATTTGTCTCTCCAAGAAAGGGATTCCAGAGCAGAGCCCCAGGTATGGGCGGGGCGACTGGAAAACTCAAAACCTGGTGAGGATTGGGTGCATAGGGGCTTGGCAAGCCCCATATGCGGGCTCTTGGTCCAGGCCCTGACAGGCCTTTCTTTGACATGGGGCTCATGCTGTGGGTCACAGTGTGAATTTGTGCCCAAGCAGCACTCAAGTTTGGGCGTGGTATCAGGGGCCATGAAGGTTTCTCCCACCCTGAAGGTGTGACTCCATGCCAACAGCAAGCTTGACAGCCATGGGAAGCAGGACTTCTGTTTTGTGCTTGCGATACCCAGCTGTGTGGAGAATTGATATAATGTCTAGGTTCACATATCTGAAAATCAAGGTTAGGAAGTGGTGACGGCATAAGACCATGGCGTGTCCGAAGTGCTGGGTGTGCGGCTAGCTGTCTCCTTGTCTGTCTGGACGTCTGGCTTCAGGCTGTGTCAGCAGAGCATGAGTGCCCAGAGCAGCCTATCCAGTTGGGGTACCGTCGAGGTCCGAGCAGGTTGATCCTCATCTCGGTTTTCTGGAGAGCCCCACAGGGAAACTTTTTTCTTCCGTTGGGCAGACACTGGGCTGCGTTGTGGCTCTGGAGTTCCTAGTCCAGAGGGCTTGTTTGCCAGGAGTGTGAAGAAGGAAGTCTGAAAACACAAGCTAGCGTGAGGTTTGGGACCGAGGGCACGGCAGGCCCACTCTGCAGAGGCTGAATCGAGATCTCCTGCACTGAGGTCATGTCAACTATGAGACATGCCTCAGGCTAGAGTTTTTGTCCAGCATGGCCTCTTCCTGTAGGGTGTGGGGGCTTCATGAGGCCAGGGAGGTTTGCCTACGATGGGATTTGTGAACTACTCCAAACCTCAAGGTTTCCTTCTGCATGATAGTCGAGTCCTATTGGATGATTCCAGGAGGCCCCATACGGAAAGACTCGAGAGCAGGGGTCTAAGCATGGATGCCTGGGAACGCCACCTCATATTCCCACTCTTAGTCAGGACAACACAGCCTCAATCTGTGGGCTCCTGGGTGAGCTATCCAGAGGGGAGAGTTGAAATGGACTCTCCTGAACATGAGTCCTACTGTGGCTTAGTGCCCTGGGAGACCTTGGAATGTGGAGGTGGCTCAGGGACTCTGCAGGATTCTCCAAGCTGAGGTGTTTGACACGGCTCCAACAAGGAAGCTTCCCATGTGGAGACGAGAGGAGTTCTGTTCAGTGCCTCAGGAAAGCCCCATATCCTGTTCTTCGAACCAAAGCATCTGAGGAGTGACACCTGGAAACCAAAGCAAGAGTTGAGATTAGGGCCTATGGGCCTGTCCGGCTCAACCTTCTATCTCTGTTGACATCTGTGTGCATGCCTTCGTGGAGGTAGCTGCTCAGCTTATGTCCGAATGCCCCTGTGTGTCAGCGAGGCTCCCAGTAGTGGGATGTCCTCGGGGGCCTTGAGGTTTCTCATATTCTGGAGGTGTGTGGCCAAAGGAATGGACACAGTTTCCAGGAGACAGCAGGCACGGTCCTGTGGTATCGCTCCAGAGGACCCAGCCTAGAGGCTGTGTTTGCCAGGGCTGTGGGGACAGATGTCTGAAAAAGCAAACTTGGCTCAGCTAGGGGCCAAGGTAATGGCAGGCCTGATCTCCAGTCCGTGAGGGGAAATCGTCTGGATATCAAAGGAGGGAAAGTGGGAGGCAGTCGCTCAGGCTTTTGTCTCTGGGTGTTGCGTTCACAGTGGCCGTTCAGGGTAGGGGTTGCTTCAGGGGCCGAGGAGGAGCCTTCCTCTCAGGGGATAGTCCAAACTCCCTTCTGTTTGGGTTCATTCTGTGGGAAGGGAAGAGTGTTGTTTTCTGCCACAGTGGACCCCCCAGGAGAGGGACTCTAGAGCACAGCAGTGGGTTCCCTCAACTGGAATACACACCATCTAGTTAGTCCTGGGTGCCTATGGGCAAGGCAAGCCACATATGCGGGCTCATGGTCCAGTCACTGAGAGGCGTTACTTGAATATGGTACTCACGTTGAGGGTCACAATGTGTGTTTGTGCCCAAGGCGGCCCTCACGCATGGGTGTGGCCTCTTGGGCCATGATGTTTTCTCCTACACTGAAGTTTTGACTCACTGCCCGCAGCAAATTTCTTGCCATGGGGAAGGAGGGGTTCTGACTTGTGCATCAGGTTTCCCCCTGTGCAGGGATTGGAGATAAGGTCTAGGTTCCGATGACTGAAAACCCAGGTTGGGAATGGATGGTGGCCTAAGGCAGTGGCGGGTCCAATGTGCTGGGTGTGCAGCCAGCTATGTCTGTGTCTGTTTGAAGGTTAGGGCTCAGGCTATTTGTGACAGAGCATCAGTGTTTAAGGTAGCCTATGCAATTGGGGTGTTGCCGAGGGCCAAGCAGTTTGATCCTCATTTGGGGTTTCTGGGCAGCACCATAGACAATGTTTTTTTCCTGGGGGGCAGGCAGAGTGCCTCATTGTGGCCCCAGATTCCCAGTAGGGAGGGTTTGTGGGCCAGGAGTGTGAGGACGGAAGTCTGAAAACACAAGCTAGGGTGAGGATTGGAGCCAAGGCAGGCAGGCCCACTCTGCAGAGGCTGAATCAAAATCTCCTGCATCAGAAGTCAGGCTGAGGATCAGACGTTGGCTGAGGCTGGAGTATGTGTTTATTATGGCACCTTCATGAGGCCAAGGAAGTTTTCCCACGCTGAGTTTGGAGGTTGCCCCAAACCACAAGGTTTCCTTCTGCGGGACATTCGAGTCCTGTTGCATGGCTCCAGGACATACCATACGGAAGGACTGGAGAGCAGGGTTCGAAGGATGGATCCCTGTACAGCATGCCTCGCATTCCCATTGGCCATTAGCGACAAGATATGTTTGATCTGCTGCCTCTGGGGCACGCTACCCAGGGGGCTGAGTTGAAATGGCCTCTCCTGAGGATGCGTCATAATGTGCGTTTGGGTCCATGGAGACCTTGGAATGTGCTGGTTGTTCAGTGGCCCTGCGGAACTCTCCTACCTGAAGGGTTTGATACATCCCCAGTAAGAAAGCTCCCCATGTGGAGACGAGAGAGGTTTGGTTTGGTGCCTCGGAAAAGTCCCGTGTGCTGGTCTACGAAAACAGTCCTCTGAGGACGGACACATGGAAACCAAAGCTAAGGTTCAGATTAGGGCCTGGGGGCCTATCCATTTCAACCTTCTGTCTCAGGGGACACTGTCTGAGAATCTAAGTAGAGATAGTTGCTCCGCTGGTGTCAGGGAGCCCCTCTTAGTCCATGGTGGCCTACACTATTGATGGCCTCAGGGGCGTTGGAGCTTTTCCCTAACCTGTAGGGTTGTGGTCAATGGATTGGGCACACTTTCCTTGGAGAGGACAGGAACAATCTTTCGCTGTGGCTCCAGAGGCCCTAGCCTGGAGGTTGTGTGGGTCCAGGCTGTGGGCACAGAAGTCTGAAAACACAAACTCAGCTTATGAGTGGCGCCTAGGGTATGGCAGGCTAGATGTACAGCCCGAGAGGGAGCTCCTGGGACTCTGAAACAGTGGCGAGTGGGAGGCGTTCCTTCAGGCTTTTGTGTCTGGATGTTGTGTCCGGGATAGCCGTGGATTGGAGGGGTGGCCTCAGGGACTGTGGACGAGTATCCCTCTCTGGGGATTTGTCTCAGCTCCCAGAGTTTGGGGTCATTTTGTGTGAAGGGTGGAGTCGTGTTGTCTGGCTCATTTGTCTCTCCAAGAAAGGGATTCCAGAGCAGAGCCCCAGGTATGGGCGGGGCGACGGAAAACTCAAAACCTGGTGAGGATTGGGTGCATAGGGGCTTGGCAAGCCCCATATGCGGGCTCTTGGTCCAGGCCCTGACAGGCCTTTCTTTGACATGGGGCTCATGCTGTGGGTCACAGTGTGAATTTGTGCCCAAGCAGCACTCAAGTTTGGGCGTGGTATCAGGGGCCATGAAGGTTTCTCCCACCCTGAAGGTGTGACTCCATGCCAACAGCAAGCTTGACAGCCATGGGAAGCAGGACTTCTGTTTTGTGCTTGCGATACCCAGCTGTGTGGAGAATTGATATAATGTCTAGGTTCACATATCTGAAAATCAAGGTTAGGAAGTGGTGACGGCATAAGACCATGGCGTGTCCGAAGTGCTGGGTGTGCGGCTAGCTGTCTCCTTGTCTGTCTGGACGTCTGGCTTCAGGCTGTGTCAGCAGAGCATGAGTGCCCAGAGCAGCCTATCCAGTTGGGGTACCGTCGAGGTCCGAGCAGGTTGATCCTCATCTCGGTTTTCTGGAGAGCCCCACAGGGAAACTTTTTTCTTCCGTTGGGCAGACACTGGGCTGCGTTGTGGCTCTGGAGTTCCTAGTCCAGAGGGCTTGTTTGCCAGGAGTGTGAAGAAGGAAGTCTGAAAACACAAGCTAGCGTGAGGTTTGGGACCGAGGGCACGGCAGGCCCACTCTGCAGAGGCTGAATCGAGATCTCCTGCACTGAGGTCATGTCAACTATGAGACATGCCTCAGGCTAGAGTTTTTGTCCAGCATGGCCTCTTCCTGTAGGGTGTGGGGGCTTCATGAGGCCAGGGAGGTTTGCCTACGATGGGATTTGTGAACTACTCCAAACCTCAAGGTTTCCTTCTGCATGATAGTCGAGTCCTATTGGATGATTCCAGGAGGCCCCATACGGAAAGACTCGAGAGCAGGGGTCTAAGCATGGATGCCTGGGAACGCCACCTCATATTCCCACTCTTAGTCAGGACAACACAGCCTCAATCTGTGGGCTCCTGGGTGAGCTATCCAGAGGGGAGAGTTGAAATGGACTCTCCTGAAGATGAGTCCTACTGTGGCTTAGTGCCCTGGGAGACCTTGGAATGTGGAGGTGGCTCAGGGACTCTGCAGGATTCTCCAAGCTGAGGTGTTTGACACGGCTCCAACAAGGAAGCTTCCCATGTGGAGACGAGAGGAGTTCTGTTCAGTGCCTCAGGAAAGCCCCATATCCTGTTCTTCAAACCAAAGCATCTGAGGAGTGACACCTGGAAACCAAAGCAAGAGTTGAGATTAGGGCCTATGGGCCTGTCCGGCTCAACCTTCTATCTCTGTTGACATCTGTGTGCATGCCTTCGTGGAGGTAGCTGCTCAGCTTATGTCCGAATGCCCCTGTGTGTCAGCGAGGCTCCCAGTAGTGGGATGTCCTCGGGGGCCTTGAGGTTTCTCATATTCTGGAGGTGTGTGGCCAAAGGAATGGACACAGTTTCCAGGAGACAGCAGGCACAGTCCTGTGGCATCGCTCCAGAGGACCCAGCCTAGAGGCTGTGTTTGCCAGGGCTGTGGGGACAGATGTCTGAAAAAGCAAACTTGGCTCAGCTAGGGGCCAAGGTAATGGCAGGCCTGATCTCCAGTCCGTGAGGGGAAATCGTCTGGATATCAAAGGAGGGAAAGTGGGAGGCAGTCGCTCAGGCTTTTGTCTCTGGGTGTTGCGTTCACAGTGGCCGTTCAGGGTAGGGGTTGCTTCAGGGGCCGAGGAGGAGCCTTCCTCTCAGGGGATAGTCCAAACTCCCTTCTGTTTGGGTTCATTCTGTGGGAAGGGAAGAGTGTTGTTTTCTGCCACAGTGGACCCCCCAGGAGAGGGACTCTAGAGCACAGCAGTGGGTTCCCTCAACTGGAATACACACCATCTAGTTAGTCCTGGGTGCCTATGGGCAAGGCAAGCCACATATGCGGGCTCATGGTCCAGTCACTGAGAGGCGTTACTTGAATATGGTACTCACGTTGAGGGTCACAATGTGTGTTTGTGCCCAAGGCGGCCCTCACGCATGGGTGTGGCCTCTTGGGCCATGATGTTTTCTCCTACACTGAAGTTTTGACTCACTGCCCGCAGCAAATTTCTTGCCATGGGGAAGGAGGGGTTCTGACTTGTGCATCAGGTTTCCCCCTGTGCAGGGATTGGAGATAAGGTCTAGGTTCCGATGACTGAAAACCCAGGTTGGGAATGGATGGTGGCCTAAGGCAGTGGCGGGTCCAATGTGCTGGGTGTGCAGCCAGCTATGTCTGTGTCTGTTTGAAGGTTAGGGCTCAGGCTATTTGTGACAGAGCATCAGTGTTTAAGGTAGCCTATGCAATTGGGGTGTTGCCGAGGGCCAAGCAGTTTGATCCTCATTTGGGGTTTCTGGGCAGCACCATAGACAATATTTTTTTCCTGGGGGGCAGGCAGAGTGCCTCATTGTGGCCCCAGATTCCCAGTAGGGAGGGTTTGTGGGCCAGGAGTGTGAGGACGGAAGTCTGAAAACACAAGCTAGGGTGAGGATTGGAGCCAAGGCAGGCAGGCCCACTCTGCAGAGGCTGAATCAAAATCTCCTGCATCAGAAGTCAGGCTGAGGATCAGACGTTGGCTGAGGCTGGAGTATGTGTCCATTATGGCACCTTCATGAAGCGGGGGCCTCATGAGGCCAAGGAAGTTTTCCCACGCTGAGTTTGGAGGTTGCCCCAAACCACAAGGTTTCCTTCTGCGGGACATTCGAGTCCTGTTGCATGGCTCCAGGACATACCATACGGAAGGACTGGAGAGCAGGGTTCGAAGGATGGATCCCTGTACAGCATGCCTCGCATTCCCATCTGCCATTAGCGACAAGATATGTTTGATCTGCTGCCTCTGGGGCACGCTACCCAGGGGGCTGAGTTGAAATGGCCTCTCCTGAGGATGCGTCATAATGTGCGTTTGGGTCCATGGAGACCTTGGAATGTGCTGGTTGTTCTGTGGCCCTGCGGAACTCTCCTACCTGAAGGGTTTGATACATCCCCAGTAAGAAAGCTCCCCATGTGGAGACGAGAGAGGTTTGGTTTGGTGCCTCGGAAAAGCCCCATGTGCTGGTCTACGAAAACAGTCCTCTGAGGACGGACACATGGAAACCAAAGCTAAGGTTCAGATTAGGGCCTGGGGGCCTATCCATTTCAACCTTCTGTCTCGGGGGACACTGTCTGAGAATCTAAGTAGAGATAGTTGCTCCGCTGGTGTCAGGGAGCCCCTCTTAGTCCATGGTGGCCTACACTATTGATGGCCTCAGGGGCGTTGGAGCTTTTCCCTACCCTGTAGGGTTGTGGTCAGTGGATTGGGCACACTTTCCTTGGAGAGGGCACGCACAATCTTTCGCTGTGGATCCAGAGGCACTAGCCTGGAGGTTGTGTGGGTCCAGGCTGTGGGCACAGAAGTCTGAAAATTCAAACTCAGCTTATGAGTGGCGCCTAGGGTATGGCAGGCCGGAAGTACAGCCCGAGAGGGAGCTCCTGGGCCTCTGAAACAAGGGCGAGTGGGAGGCGTTCCTTCAGGCTTTTGTGTCTGGATGTTGTGTCCGGGATAGCCGTGGATTGGAGGGGTGGCCTCAGGGACTGTGGACGAGTATCCCTCTCTGGGGATTTGTCCCAGCTCCCAAGAGTTTGGGGTCATTTTATGGAAGGGTGGAGTCGTGTTGTCTGGCTCATGTGTCACTCCAAGAAAGGGATTCCAGAGCAGAGCCCCAGGTACGGGCGGGGCGACTGGAAAACTCAAACCCTGGTGAGGATCTGGTGCATAGGGGCTTGGAAAGCCCCATCTGGGGGCTCTTGGTCCAGGCCCTGACAGGCCTTTCTTTGACATGGGGCTCATGCTGAGGGTCACAGTGTGAATTTGTGCCCTAGCAGCAGTCAAGTTTGGGCGTGGCATCAGAGCCCATGAAGGTTTCTCCCAACCTGAAGGTGTGACTCCATGCCAAGAGCAAGCTTGACAGCCATGGGGAAGGAGGAGTTCTGTTTTGTGCTTGTGATACCCAGCTGTGTGGAGAATTGATATAATGTCTAGGTTCTGATATCTGAAAACCAAGGTTAGGAAGAGTTGACGGCATAAGACATGCCGTGTCCAAAGTGCTGCGTATGCGGTCAGCTGTCTCCTTGTCTGTTTGGACGTCTGGCTTCAGGCTGTGTCAGATAGAGCATGCGCGCCCAGAACAGCCTATCCAGTTGGGGTAACGTCGAGGCCCGAGCAGGTTGATCCTCATCTGGGTTTTCTGGAGAGCCCCACAGGGTAACGTTTTTCTTCCGTTGCGCAGACAATGGGCTAGGTTGTGTTTCTGGAGTTCCTAGTCCGGAGGGCTTGTTTGCCAGGAGTGTGAGGAAGGAAGTCTGAAAACACAAGCTAGCGTGAGGTTTGGGACTGAGGGCACGGCAGGCCCACTCTGCAGAGGCTGAATCGAGATCTCCTGCACTGAGGTCATGTCAACTATGAGACGTGCCTCAGGCTAGCGTTTTTGTAAAGCATGGCCTCTTCCTGAAGGGTGTGGGGGCTTCATGAGGCCAGGGAGTTTTGCCTACGATGGGATTTGTGAACTAATCCAAACCTCAAGGTTTCCTTCTGCACGACAGTCGAATCCTATTGGATGGTTCCAGGAGGCCCCATACGGAAAGACTCGAGAGCAGGTGTCTAAGCATGAATGCCTGGGAACGCCACCTCATATTCCCACTCTTTAGTCAGGACAAGACAGGCTCAATCTGCGGGCTCCTGGGTGAGCTACCCTGAGGGGAGAGTTGAAATGGACTCTCCTGAAGATGAGTCCTACTGTGTCTTGGTGGCCTGGAAGACCTTGGAATGTGGAGGTGGCTCAGGGACTCTGCAGGACTCTACAACCTGAGTTGTTTTACACGGCTCCAACAAGGAAGCTTCCCATGTGGAGACGAGAGGAGTTTTGTTCAGTGCCTCAGGAAAGCCCCATATCCTGTTCTCGAACCAAAGCCTCTAAGGAGTGACACCTGGAAAACAAAGCAAGAGTTGAGATTAGGGCCTATGGGCCTGTCCGGCTCAATCTTCTATCTCTGTTGACCTTTGTGTGCATGCCTTCGTGGAGGTAGCTGCTCAGCTTGTGTCCGAATTCCCCTGTGTGTCCAGGGAGGCTCCCAGTAGTGGGATGTCCTCGGGTGCCTTGAGGTTTCTCATATTCTGGAGGTGTGTGGCCAAAGGAATGGACACAGTTTCCCAGGAGACAGCAGGCATGGTCCTGTGGTATGGCTCCAAAGGACCCAGCCTAGAGGCTGTGTTTGCCAGGGCTGTGGGGACAGATGTCTGAAAAAGCAAACTTGGCTCAGCTAGGGGCCAGGGTAATGGCAAGCCTGATCTCCAGTCCATGAGGGGAGATCCTCTGGATATCAAAGGAGGGCAAGTGGGAGGCAGTCGTTCAGGCTTTTGTCTCTGGGTGTTGCTTTCACAGTGGCTGGTCAGTGTAGGGGTTGCCTCAGGGGCCGAGGAAGAGCCTTCCTCTTGGGGGATTGTCCAAGCACCCAAGTGTTTGGGTTCATTCTGTGGGAAGGGAAGAGTACTATTGTCTGCCACAGCGGAGCCCCCAGTAGAGGGACTCTAGAGCACAGCAGTGGGTTCCCTCAATTGGAATACACACCATCTAGTTAGTCCTGCGTGCCTATGGGCATGGGAAGCCACATATGTGGGCTCTTGGTCCATTCACTAGAGGTGTTACTTGAATAAGGTACCCACGCTGTGGGTCACAATGTGTATTTGTGCACAAGGCGGCCCTCACACATGGGTGTGGCCTCATGGGCCGTGCCCTTTTTTCCTACACTGAAGTTTTGACTCAATGCCAGCAGCAAGTTTTCTTGCCATGGGTAAGGAGGAGTTGTGATTTCTGCATCACACTCACGCCTGGACAGTGATTAGAGATAAGGTCTCGGTTCTGAAGCCTGAAAACTGAGATAGGGAAGAGATGATGACCTAAGGACATGGCGGGTCTTATGTGCTCAGTATGCGTTCATCTTTCTGGGTGTTGTCAGGAGGTCCAGCCTCATGTTGTGTCCGACAATGCATTAGTGCCCAGGTTAGACTATATAATTTGGGTAAAGTCGAGTGCTGTGTAGGTTATTCCTCATTTAAGATGCCTGCGCAGCTCATCAGGCAATAATTTTTTTCTAGAGGTCAGGCAGAGTGCTGCATTGTGGGTCCGGAATTGCCAAACTTGAGGGCTTCGGGACCAGGAGTGTGAGGACGGAAGTCTGAGAAGACAAGCTAGACTTGGGTTTCAGGAAGAGGGCACAGCAGGTACCCACTGCAGATCTGAACCAATATCTCATGCATCTGAAGTCAGGGCGAGGATCAGACGTTGGCTCAGGTTGGAGTTTCCGTGCATGAGGCCGCTTCATGAAGGGAGCAGAATCTCGAGACCATTGAGGTTTTCCCACGTTGGGTGTTGTGGGATGCCCCCTTCAAGGATTCCTTCTGTGGGACAATTGACCTGTTGGACAGCTCCAGGACATCCCATATGGAATGAATCCAGAACACCGTTCAAGAATGGATGCCTGAGAAGCCCGCCTCGCATTCCAATTTTCTCCTAGCAACAAGACAGTTTAGATCTGATGGCTCTGCGGGAGCAATCTCGGTGGCTCAGTTTAAATGGACTTTCCTGATGATGGGTTCTAATGTGTTTTTGTGTCCATGAGGGCCTTGGAATGGGGCGGTGGCACCGGGACCCTGAAGTACTCTCCTAAGCTTTTGACATAGCTCCCATGCACAGGTTTCCTTGTGGAGACGAGATGAGTTCTGATGGGTGCCTCAGGAAAACCCCTATGCTCGTATTGGAATCAGACTTTTGAGGACACATGCCTGTAAACGAAGGAAAGGGATCCTATTATGGCCTAGGGTCCTGTCTGGTTCAATCTTCTTCTGTGGGGACAACCATCCATGGTATGAGTGGAGGTAGATTATCAGCTGGTGTCAGACAGCCCTTGTTTGTTCCGGGCGACCTACACTATTGGGATGGCCGCAGGGACTTTGGAGGTTTCTCCGATTTTGTATGATTTTGGACTATAGAATGGGCAGAATTCCCATGGATTGGTAGGCACAGTCCTAATGTGTGGCTCCAGGGGCCCCAGCCTGGAGAGTGTTTGGCCCAGGACTTTGAGGACAGAAGTCTGAAAACACAAACTCAGCTTAGGTTTGGGGACGTAGCTATGGCAGGCCCGATCTACAAACCATGAGAAGAACTCTTCAGGATATGAAGAAAGTGCGAGTCTCAGGCGCTTGCTCAGGCTTTGGTCTCTGGATTTTGTATCAGCAATGGCCGTTGAATGTCGGGGAGGCCTCATAGGCCATGGACGAATCTTCCTCTGAGGATTTGCCCTGAACCCAATCGTTTTTCGTCAATCTGTAGGATGGGAGGACTCATTTCAGTTTTGTTACCTCAGGTGTCCCACCAAAAGAGGAATTCCAAAGCAAAGCCGTGGAGAAGACTGAAGGGACAACCCGAACTATGGTTAAAAATTGGGGCCTAGGGGCATGGCAAGCCCAATATGCTATCTCTTCATCCAGCCACTGAGAGGCCTAACTTGGGGACTGGGCTCAGGCTGAGGGTCACAATGTGTGTTTGTGACCAATGTGGCCCCAGAGCATGGGCGGGGCCTCATGGGCCACACTGGCTTCAACTACACTGAAGGTTGGACAACATGACAACCACAAGGTTTCTTGCCATGGGGAAAGAGTTCTGATTTCTGCATCACGTTCAACCCTGGGCAGTAATTGGAGATAAGGTCTAGATTCTGAAGCCTGAAAACCGAGGTTGGGAAGAGATGACGACCAAAGGCCATGGTGGCTCGATGTTCTCAATGTGCGGCTAGCAGTCGGAATGGGCCAGGGGGTCCAGGCTCAGGCTGAGTCAGAAAGGGCATTAGTGCCCTGGTCAGCCTATGTATTTGGGGTACAGCCAAGGTAGGTGCAGGTTGATCCTCTCTTGGGGTTACTGGGTCACCCCAGAGGGCAAAGTTTTTCTTCTGGAGGCCAGGCAAAATGCTGCATTGTAATCTGGAATGGCAAACTGGAGGGCTTGTGGGCCAGTAGTCTGAGGACAGAAGTCTGAGAACACAAGCTAGGCTTAGGTTTCTGGGTGAGGCCATGGCAGGCACAATCTACAGACCTGAATCGAGATCTCGTGCATCTGAAGTCAGGGCAAGGATCAGACGATCGCTCAGGTTGGAGTTTCTGTCCCTGATGGTCCCTTCATGAGTGCTGGTGCATCACGAGGCCATGAGGGTTTTCCCACGATGGGAGTTGTGAGAAGCTCCAAACTGCAGAGAGTCTTCTGCAAGACAATTGAGACCTGTTGTTTGGCTCCAGGCCAATGATTCTGAGCAGGGTTCTAAGGATGGATGGCTGGGTAGCCCACCTCGCATTCCAATTGTCTCCTAGCAACAAGACAGGTTAGATCTCCTAGATCTGTGGAGAGCAACCGAGGACGCTGAGTTGAATTGGACACCCCTGGGTATGGGTCTTAATGTGCTTTTGTGTCTGTGGAGACCTTGGAATGAAGCGGTGGCACTGGGGACCTAAAGGGCTCTCCTACACAGAGGCTTTGACACAGCTCCAACGTGCAAGTTTCCGATGTGTAGATGAGATGTTTTCTGATGGGTGAGTCAAGAAACAGCTAGATGCTGCTTTTGAAATCCAGGCCTCTGAGGAGAGATGCCTGGAAACCAAAGCAATGGATCTGATTAGAGCCTAAGGGCCTGTTCTTTCCTTCATACTTCTGGGGACATCTTTTTATGGGTCTGAATGCAGGTAGGTGCTCAGTTGGGCTCAGATTGCCCCTGTTTTTCCTGGGAAGCCACCTCTATTGAGATGGATGTGGGACTTTGGAGGTTTATCCTATTAGAAGGGTTGTGGCCATTGGAATGGGCACACACAATTCCCTTGGAGAGGGCAAGTACAGTCCTCAGGTTTGGCTCCAGGGGCCTGAGCCTGTAGGTTGTGTAGGCCAGGGCTGTTTGGACAGTTGTCTGAAAACACAAACTCGGCTTATGTTTCGGGTCATAGGTATGGCAGGACTGATCTACAGACTATGAGGAGAACTCTTCGGGATTCGAAAGAAGGGCGAGTGTGAGGCTCCAGCTCAAGTTTGTGTCTCTGGATATCGTGTCACTCATGGTCGTGGAATTTCTGGGTGACTTCATGGGAAATGGACGAGACTTACTCTTTGGTGGTTTGGTCCAGCCAAAGAGTTTGGGGTCATTCTGTGGGCTGGAAGAAGTCCGTTTTTTGTTGTTGTTGTTGTAGTTATTTTCTTTTTTAAACTCAGGTTTCCAACCAAATGAGGGATTCCAGAATCAAGCCCTGGGGAGGGGCGACTGGACAATCAGAAATCTGGTTAAAAATTGGGGCCTAGGGACATGTCAAGTCCATTATGACATCTAATGGTCCAGCCACTGAGAGCACTTACTAGAGTACAGGACTCATGCTGAGGGTCACAATGCGTGTGTATGCACTCGTCGCACTCAAGAATGGGCGGGGCCTCAGGGTGAATGCTGGTTTCTCCTACACTGAATGTTGGACAACGTGCCAACCACAAGGGTTCTTGCCATGGGTAAGGAGGAGATCTGATTTCTGCATCACACTCAACCCTGGCAGTGATTGGAGATAAGATCTCGGTTCTGAAGCCTGAAAACTGAGGTAGGGAAGAGATGATGACCTAAGACCATGGCGGGTTTCATGTGCTCGGTGTGCGGTCAGCTTTATGGGTGTTGGTCAGGAGGTCCCGGGTCAGGTAGTGTTCGACAGTGCATTAGTGCCCAGGTTAGACTATATAATTTGGGTAAAGTCGAGTGCTGTGTAGGTTTACCCGCATTTAAGGTGCCTGGGCAGCTCATGAGGCAATCATTTTTTTTCTAGAGGGCAGGCAGAGTGCTGCATTGTGGGTCCGGAATTGCCAAACTTGAGGGCTTTGGGGCCAAGAGTGTGAGGACGGAAGTCTGAGAAGACAAGCTAGACTTGGGTTTCAGGGTGAGGGCACGGCAGGTACCCCCTGCAGATCTGAACCAATATCTCATGCATCTGAAGTCAGGGCGATGTTCAGACGTTGGCTCAGGGTGGAGTTTCTGTGCATGACGGCCGCTTCATGAAGGGAGCGGAATCTCGAGGCCATTGAGGTTTTCCCACGTTGGGAGTTGTGGGATGCCCCCTTCAAGGATTCCTTCCGCGGGACAATTGAGACCTGTTGGACAGCTCCAGGACATCCCATATGGAATGACTCCAGAGCACCGTTCGTGGATGGATGCCTGGGAAGCCCGCCTCGCATTCCAATTGTCTCCTAGCAACAAGACAGTTTAGATCTGATGTCTCTGCCGGAGCAACCGGGGTGGCTGAGTTGAAATGGACTTTCGGGAGGATGGGTCCTAATGTGTTTTTGTGTCCATGAGGGCCTTGGAATGGGGCGGTGGCACCGGGACCCTGAAGTACTCTCCTAAGCTTTGGACATGGCTCCCATGCACAGGATTCCCTGTGGAGACGAGATGAGTTCTGATGGGTGCCTCAGGAAAACACCTATGCTCTTATTGAAATCAGGCTTTTGAGGAGATATGCCTGTAACCCAAAGCAATGGATCCTATTATGGCCTAGGGTCCTGTCTGGTTCAATCTTCTTCTCTGGGGACATCCATCTATGGTATGAGTGGAGGTCGATTATCAGCTGGTGTCAGACAGCCCTTGTTTGTTCCGGGCCACGTACACTATTGGGATGGCCCCAGGGACTTTGGCGGTTTCTCCTAACTTGTACGATTTTGGACCATGCAATGGGCAGAATTTCCACGGATTGGTAGGCACAGTCCTAATGTGAGGCTCCAGGGGCCCAGCCTGGAGGGTGTGTGGCCCAAGACTTTGAGGACAGAAGTCTGAAAACACAAACTCAGCTAGGGTTTGGGGACGTAGGTATGGCGGGCCCGATCTACAAAACATGAGAACTCTTCAGGATATGAAGAAAGTGCGAGTCTGAGGAGCTTGCTCTGGCTTTTGTCTCTAGATTTTGAATCAGCGATGGCCGTGGAATGTCTGGGAGGCCTCATGGGCCATGGACGAATCTTCCTCTCTGAGGATTTGGCCCGATTCGCAATTGCTTTTCGTCAATCTGTGGGATGGGAGGACTCATTTCAGTTTTGTTACCTCAGGTGTCCCACCAAAAGAGGAATTCCAAAGCCAAGCCGTGGGGAAGACTGAAGGGACAACCCGAACTATGGTTAAAAATTGGGGCCTAGGGGCATGGCAAGGCCAATATGCTATCTCTTCATCCAGCCACTGAGTGGCCTTACTTGAGGACTGGGCTCAGCCTGAGGGTCACAAAGTGTGTTTGTGACCAATGTGCCCCGCGAGCATGGGTTGGGCCTCATTGGCCATTCTGGTTTTACTACACTGAACGTTGGACAACATGCCAACCATAAGGTTTCCTGCCATGGGGATGGATTTCTGATTTCTGCATCACCTTCAACCCTGGGCAGTGATTGGAGATAAGGTCTAGGTTCTGAAACCTGGGAAGTATTGACGACCTAAGGCCATGGCGGCTCAATATGCTCAGTGTGAGGCTAGCTGTCTGGGAGGTGCCAGGGGGTCCAGGCTCAGGCTGCGTCAGAAAGGCCATTAGTGCCCTGGTCAGCCTATGTATTTGGGGTACAGCCAAGTTAGGTGCAGGTTGATCCTCACTTGGGGTTACTGGGCAGTCCCAGAGGACAATGTTTTTCTTCTGGGGGCCAGGCAGAGTGCTGTATTGTAGTTCTGGATTGCCAAACTGGAGGACTTGTGGGCCAGTAGTCTGATGACTAAAGTCTGAGAACACAAGCTAGGCTTAGGTTTCTGGGTGAGGCCATTTCAGGCACAATCTAAAGACCTGAATCGAGATCTCGTATATCTGAAGTCAGTGCGAGGATCAGACGATCGCTCAGGTTGGAATTTCTGTCCCTGATGGCCCCTTCATGAATGGGGGGGCAACACGAGGCCATGGGGTTTTTCCCACGATGGGAGGTGTGAGAAGCTCCAAACTGCAGAGAGTCTTCTGCAGGACAATTGAGACCTGTTGTTTTGGCTCCAGGCCAATGATTCTGAGCAGGTTTCTAAGGAAGGATGGCTGTGTAGCCCACCTCGCATTCCAATTGACTCCTAGCAACAAGACAGGTTATATCTCCTGGATCTGTGGGGAGCAACCGAGGACGCTGAGTTGAAATGGACACCCATGGATTTGGGTCCTAATGTGCTTTTGTGTCTATGGAGACCTTGGAATGAAGCGGTGGCACTGGGGCCCTAAAGGGTTCTCCTAAACAGAGGCTTTGACACAGCTCCATTGTGCAAGTTTCCCATGTGTAGATGAGATGTTTTCTGATGGGTGAGTCAAGAAACAGCTATATGCTGCTTTTGAAATCGAGGCCTCTGAGTAGAGATGCCTGGAAAACAAAGCAATGGATCTGATTAGTGCCTAGGGGCCCGTTCTTTCCTTTTTTCGTGGGGACATCTGTCTATGGGTCTGAGTGCAGGTAGGTGCTCAGTTGGGCTCAGATTGCCCAAGTTTTTCCTGGGAAACCACCACTATTGAGATGGATCAGGGACTTTGGAGGTTTATCCTATTAGAAGGGTTGTGGCCATTGGAATGGGCACACACAATTCCCTTGGAGAGGGCAAGTACAGTCCTCAGGTTTGGCTCCAGGGGCCTGAGCCTGTAGGTTTTGTAGGCCAGGGCTGTTTGGACAGTTTTCTGAACACACAACCTCGGCTTATGTTTCGGGTCATAGGTATGGCAGGACAAACCTACAGACCATGAGGAGAACTCTTCGGGATTTGAAACAAGGGCGGGTGTGAGGCTCCTGCTCAAGTTTTTGTCTCTGGATATCGTGTCACTCATGGTCGTTAAATTTCTGGGTGACTTCAGGGGTAATGGACGAGTCTTACTCTATGGTGGTTTGGCCCCGTCCAAAGAGGTTGGGGTCATTCTGTGGGCTGGAAGTCCCTTTTTTTTTTGTTGTTGTTGTTTTCTTTTTAACCTCAGATATCCCACCAAATGAGGGATTCCAGAGTAGAGCCCTGGAAAGGGGCGACTGGACAGTCAGAAATATGGTTAAAAATTGGGGCCTAGGTACATGTCAGGCCCATTATGACATCTAATGGTCCAGCCACTGAGAGGACTTACTAGAGGACAGGACTCATGCTGAGGGTCACAATGCGTGTGTATGCCCTCGTCGCACTCAAGAATGGGCGGGGCCTCTGGGTGAATGCTGGTTTCTCCTACACTGAACGTTGGACAACGTGCCAACCACAAGGATTCTTGCCATGGGTAAGGAGGAGTTCTGATTTCTGCAACACACTCTCCCCTGGGCAGTGATTGGAGATAAGGTCTCGGTTCTAAAGCCTGAACACTGAGGTAGGGAAGAGATGATGACCTAAGGCCATGGCGGGTTTTATGTGCTCAGTGTGCGGTCAACTTTCTGGGTGTTGGTCAGGAGGTCCGGGCTCACGTTGTGTTCGACAGTGCATTAGAGCTCAGGTTTGACTATATAATTTGGGTAAAGTCGAGTGCTGTGTAGGTTTATCCTCATTTAAGGTGCCTGGGCAGCTCATGAGGCAATAAATTTTTTTCTAGAGGGCAGGCAGAGTGCTGCATTGAGGGTCCGGAATTGCCAAACTTGAGGGCTTCGGGGCCAGGAGTGTGAGGACGGAAGTCTTAGAAGACAAGCTAGACTTGGGTTTCATGGCGAGGGCACGGCAGGTACCCCCTGCAGATCTGAACCAATATCTCATGCATCTGAAGTCAGGGCGATGATCAGACGTTGGCTCAGGGTGGAGTTTCTGAGCATGACGGTCGCTTCATGAAGGGAGCAGAATCTCGAGGCCATTGAGGTTTTCCCACGTTGGGAGTTGTAGGATGCCCCCTTCAAGGATTCCTTCGGCGGGACAATTGAGACCTGTTGGACAGCTCCAGGACATCCCATATGGAATGACTCCAGAGCACCGTTCGTGGATGCATGCCTGGGAAGCCCGCCTCGCATTCCAATTGTCTCCTAGCAACAAGACAGTTTAGATCTGATGGCTCTGCCAGAGCAACCGGGGTGGCTGAGCTGAAATGGACATTCCTGAGGATGGGCCCTAATGTGTTTTTGTGTCCATGAAGGCCTTGGAATGGGGCGGTGGCACCGGGATCCTGAAGTACTCTCCTAAGCTTTGGACATGGCTCCCATGCACAGGTTTCCTTGTGAAGACGAGATGAGTTCTGCTGGGTGCTTCAGGAAAACCCCTATGCTCGTATTGGAATCAGGCTTTTGAGGACACATGCCTGTAACCCAAAGCAATGGATCCTATTATGGCCTAGGGTCCTGTCTGGTTCAATCTTCTTCTCTGGGGACATCCATCTATGGTATGAGTGGAGGTCGATTATCAGCTGGTGTCAGACAGCCATTGTTTGTTCCGGGCGACATACACTATTGGGATGGCCGCAGGGACTTTGGAGGTTTCTCCTAATTTGTACGATTTTGGACCATGGAATGGGCAGAATTCCCATGGATTGGTAGGCACAGTCCTAATGTGTGGCTCCAGGGGCCCAGCCTAGAAGGTGTGTGGCCCAAGATTTTGAGGACAGAAGTCTGAAAACACAAACTCAGCTTACGTTTGGGGACGTAGGTATGGTAGGCCCGATCTACAAACCATGAGAAGAACTCTTCAGGATATGAAGAAAGTGCGAGTCTGAGGCGCTTGCTCAGGCTTTTGTCTCTGGATTTGGTATCAGCGATGGCCGTGGAATGTCGGGGAGGCCTCATGGGCCATGGACGAATCTTCCTCTCTGAGGATTAGGCCCGATTCGCAATTGCTTTTCGTCAATCTGTGGGGTGGGAGGACTCATTTCAGTTTTGGTACCTCAGGTGTCCCACCAAAAGAGGAATTCCAAAGCCAAGCCGTGGGGAAGACTGAAGGGACAACCCGAACTATGGTTAAAAATTGGGGCCTAGGGGCATGGCAATCCCATTATGCTATCTCGTCATCCAGCCACTGAGTGGCCTTACTTGAGGACTGGGCTCAGCCTGAGGGTCACAAAGTGTGTTTGTGACCAATGTGCCCCGCGAGCATGGGTGGGGCCTCTTTGGCCATTCTGGTTTTACTACACTGGACGTTGGACAACATGCCAACCATAAGGTTTCTTGCCATGGAGATGGATTTATAATTTCTGCATCACCTTCAACCCTGGGCAGTGATTGGTGATAAGGTCTAGGTTCTGAAACCTGAAAACCGAGGTTGGGAAGAGTTGACGACTTAAGGCCATGGCGGCTCAATGTGCTCAGTGTGCGGCCAGCTGTTTGGGAGGTGCCAGGGGGTCCAGGCTCAGGCTGCGTCAGAAAGGCCATTAGTGCCCTGGTCAGCCTATGTATTTGGGGTACAGCCAAGTTAGGTGCATGTTGATCCTCACTTGGGGTTACTCGGCAGTCCCAGAGGACAATGTTTTTCTTCTGGGGGGCAGGCAGAGTGCTGTATTGTAGTTCTGGATTGCCAAACTGGAGGGCTTGTGGGCCAGTAGTCTGATGACAAAAGTCTGAGAACACAAGCTAGGCTTAGGTTTCTGGGTGAGGCCATGGCAGGCACAAACTAAAGACCTGAATCGAGATCTCGTGCATCTGAAGTCAGGGCTAGGATCAGACGATCACTCAGGTTGGAATTTCTGTCCCTGATGGCCCCTTCATGAATGGGGGGGCAACACGAGGCCATGGGGTTTTTCCCACGATGGGAGTTTTTAGAAGCTCCAAACTGCAGAGAGTCTTCTGCAGGACAATTGAGACCTGTTGTTTTGGCTCCAGGCCAATGATTCTGAGCAGGGTTCTAAGGATGGATGGCTGGGTAGCCCACCTCGCATTCCAATTGTCTCCTAGCAACAAGGCAGGGTAGATCTCCTGGATCTGTGGGGAGCAACCGAGGACGCTGAGTTGAAATGGACACCCCTGGGGATGGGTCCTAATGTGCTTTTGTGTCTATGGAGACCTTGGAATGAAGCGGTGGCACTGGGGCCCTAAAGGGTTCTCCTAAATAGAGGCTTTGACACAGCTCCAACGTGCAAGTTTCCCATGTGTAGATGAGATGTTTTCTGATGGGTGAGTCAAGAAACAGCTATATGCTGCTTTTGAAACCCAGGCCTCTGAGGAGAGATGCCTGGAAACCAAAGCAATGGATCTGATTAGAGCCTAGGGGCCTGTTCTTTCCTTTTTACCTCTGGGGACATCTGTCGATGGGTCTGAGTGCAGGTAGGTGCTTAGTTGGCTCAGATTGCCCCTGTATTTCCTGGGAAGCCACCACTATTGAGATGGATCAGGAATTTGGAGGTTTATCCTATTAGAAGGGTTGTGGCCATTGGAATGGGCACACACAATTCCCTTGGAGAGGGCAAGTACAGTCCTCAGGTTTGGCTCCAGGGGCCTGAGCCTGTAGGTTGTGTAGGCCAGGGCTGTTTGGACAGTTGTCTGAAAACACAAACTCGGCTTATGTTTCGGGTCATAGGTATGGCAGGACAGACCTACAGACCATGAGGAGAACTCTTCGGGATTTGAAAGAAGGGTGAGTGTGAGGCTTCTGCTCAAGTTTTTGTCTCTGGATATCGCGTCACTCATGGTCGTGGAATTTCTGGGTGACTTCATGGGAAATGGACGAGTCTTACTCTCTGGTGGTTTGGCCCCGTCCAAAGAGTTGCGGTCATTCTGTGGGCTGGTAGAAGTGCGTTTTTTGTTGTTGTTGTTGTTGTTGTTGTTGTTTTCTTTTTTAACTTCAGGGGTCCCACCAAATGAGGGATTCCGGAGTAGAACCCTGGGGAGGGGCGACTGGACAATCAGAAATCTGGTTAAAAATTGGGGCCTAGGGACATGTCAATCCCATTATGACATCTAATGGTCCAGCCACTGAGAGGACTTACTAGAGGACAGGACTCATGCTGTGGGTCACAATGCGTGTGTATGCCCTCGTCGCACTCAAGAATGGGCGGGGCCTCAGGGTGAATGCTGGTTTCTCCTACACTGAACGTTGGACAACGTGCCAACCACAAGGGTTCTGCCTTGGGTAAGGAGGAATTCTGATTTCTGCATCACACTCACCCCTGGGCTGTGATTGGAGATAAGGTCAAGGTTCTGAAGCCTGAAAACTGAGGTAGGGAAGAGATGATGACCTAAGGCCATGGCGGGTTTTATGTGCTCAGTGTGCGGTCAGCTTTCTGGGTGTTGGTCAGGAGGTCCCGGCTCAGGTTGTGTTCGACAGTGCATTAGTGCCCAGGTTAGACTATATAATTTGGGTAAAGTCGAGTGCTGTGTAGGTTTACCCTCATTTAAGGTGCCTGGGCAGCTCATGAGGCAATCATTTTTTTTCTAGAGGGCAGGCAGAGTGCTGCATTGTGGGTCCGGAATTGCCGAACTTGAGGGCTTCGGGGCCAGGAGTGTGAGGACGGAAGTCTGAGAAGACAAGCTAGACTTGGGTTTCAGGGCGAGGGCACGGCAGGTACCCCCTGCAGATCTGAACCAATATCTCATGCATCTGAAGTCAGGGCGAGGATCAGACGTTGGCTCAGGTTGGAGTTTCTGAGCATGACGGCCGCTTCATGAAGGGAGCGGAATCTCGAGGCCATTGAGGTTTTCCCACGTTGGGAGTTGTGGGATGCCCCCTTCAAGGATTCCTTCGGCGGGACAATTGAGACCTGTTGGACAGCTCCAGGACATTCCATATGGAATGACTCCAGAGCACCGTTCGCGGATGGATGCCTGGGAAGCCCGCCTCGCATTCCAATTGTCTCCTAGCAACAAGACAGTTTAGAACTGATGGCTCTGCCGGAGCTACCGGGGGGGCTGAGTTGAAATGGACTTTCCTGAGGATGGGTCCTAATGTGTTTTTGTGTCCATGAGGGCCTTGGAATCGGGCGGTGGCACCGGGACCCTGAAGTACTCTCCTAAGCTTTGGACATGGCTCCCATGCACAGGTTTCCTTGTGGAGACGAGATGAGTTCTGATGGGTGCCTCAGGAAAACCCCTATGCTCGTATTGGTATCAAGCTTTTGATGACACATGCCTGTAACCCACAGCAATGGATCCCTTTATGGCCTAGGGTCCTGTCTGGTTCAATCTTCTTCTCTGGGGACATCCGTCTATGGTATGAGTGGAGGTCGATTATCAGCTGGTGTCAGACAGCCCTTGTTTGTTCCGGGCGACCTACACTATTGGGATGGCCTCAGGGACTTTGGAGTTTTCTCCTAATTTGTACGATTTTGGACCATGGAATGGGCAGAATTTCCATGGATTGGTAGGCACAGTCCTAATGTGTGGCTCCAGGGGCCCAGCCTGGAGGGTGTGTGGCCCAAGACTTTGAGGACAGAAGTCTGAAAACACAAACTCAGCTTAGGTTTGGGGCCTAGGTATGGCAGGCCCGATCTACAAACCATGAGAAGAACTCTTAGGATATGAAGAAAGTGCGAGTCTGAGGCGCTTGCTCAGGCTTTTGTCTCTGGATTTTGTATCAGCGATGGCTGTGGAATGTCGGGGAGGCCTCATGGGCCATGGACGAATCTTCCTCTCTGAGGATTTGGCCCGATTCCCAATTGCTTTTCGTCAATCTGTGGGATGGGAGGACTCATTTCAGTTTTGATACCTCAGGTGTCCCACCAAAAGAGGAATTCCAAAGCAAAGCCGTGGGGAAGACTGAAGGGACAACCCGAACTATGGTTAAAAATTGGGGCCTAGGGGCATGGCAAGCCCAATATGCTATCTCTTCATCCAGCCACTGAGTGGCCTTACTTGAGGACTGGGCTCAGCCTGAGGGACACAATGTGTGTTTGTGACCAATGTGGCCCGCGAGCATGGGCGGAGCCTCATGGGCCACACTGGTTTCAACTACACTGAACGTTGGACAACATGCCAACCACAAGGTTTCTTGCCATGGGGAAGGAGTTCTGATTTCTGCATCACCGTCAACCCTGGGCAGTGATTGGAGATAAGGTCTAGGTTCTGAAACCTGAAAACCGAGGTTGGGAAGAGATGACGACCTAAGGCCATGGCGGCTCGATGTGCTCAGTGTGCGGCCAGCTGTCTGGGAGGGGCCAGGGTGTCCAGGCTCAGGCTGTGTCCGAAAGGGCATTAGTGCCCTGGTCAGCCTATGTATTTGGGGTACAGCCAAGGTCGGTGCAGGTTGATCCTCATTTGGGGTTACTGGGTAGCCCCAGAGGACAATGTTTTTCTTCTGGAGGGCCGGCAGAGTGCTGCATTGTAGTTCTGGATTGCCAAACTGGAGGGCTTGTGGGCCAGTAGTCTGACGACAACAGTCTGAGAACACAAGCTAGGCTTAGGTTTCTGGGGGAGGCCATGGCAGGCACAATCTACAGACCTGAATCGAGATCTCGTGCATCTGAAGTCGGGGCGAGGATCAGACGTTGGCTCAGGTTGGAGTTTCTGAGCATGACGGCCGCTTCATGAAGGGAGCGGAACCTCGAGGCCATTGAGGTTTTCCCACGTTGGGAGTTGTGGGATGCCCCCTTCAAGGATTCCTTCGGCGGGACAATTGAGACCTGTTGGACAGCTCCAGGACATCCCATATGGAATGACTCCAGAGCACCGTTCGCGGATGGATGCCTGGGAAGCCCGCCTCGCATTCCAATTGTCTCCTAGCAACAAGACAGTTTAGATCTGATGGCTCTGCCGGAGCTACCGGGGTGGCTGAGTTGAAATGGACCTTCCTGAGGATGGGTCCTAATGTGTTTTTGTGTCCATGAGGGCCTTGGAATGGGGCGGTGGCACCGGGACCCTGAAGTACTCTCCTAAGCTTTGGACATGGCTCCCATGCACAGGTTTCCATGTGGAGACGAGATGAGTTCTGATGGGTGCCTCAGGAAAACCCCTATGCTCGTATTGGTATCAAGCTTTTGATGACACATGCCTGTAACCCAAAGCAATGGATCCCTTTATGGCCTAGGGTCCTGTCTGGTTCAATCTTCTTCTCTGGGGACATCCGTCTATGGTATGAGTGGAGGTCGATTATCAGCTGGTGTCAGACAGCCCTTGTTTGTTCCGGGCGACCTACACTATTGGGATGGCCTCAGGGACTTTGGAGTTTTCTCCTAATTTGTACGATTTTGGACCATGGAATGGGCAGAATTTCCATGGTTTGGTAGGCACAGTCCTAATTTGTGGCTCCAGGGGCCCAGCCTGGAGGGTGTGTGGCCCAAGACTTTGAGGACAGAAGTCTGAAAACACAAACTCAGCTTAGGTTTGGGGACGTAGGTATGGCAGGCCCGATCTACAAACCATGAGAAGAACTCTTAGGATATGAAGAAAGTGCGAGTCTGAGGCGCTTGCTCAGGCTTTTGTCTCTGGATTTTGTATCAGCGATGGCTGTGGAATGTCGGGGACGCCTCATGGGCCATGGACGAATCTTCCTCTCTGAGGATTTGGCCCGATTCCCAATTGCTTTTCGTCAATCTGTGGGATGGGAGGACTCATTTCAGTTTTGATACCTCAGGTGTCCCACCAAAAGAGGAATTCCAAAGCCAAGCCGTGGGGAAGACTGAAGGGACAACCCGAACTATGGTTAAAAATTGGGGCCTAGGGGCATGGCAAGCCCAATATGCTCTCTCTTCATCCAGCCACTGAGTGGCCTTACTTGAGGACTGAGCTCAGCCTGAGGGACACAATGTGTGTTTGTGACCAATGTGGCCCGCGAGCATGGGCGGAGCCTCATGGGCCACACTGGTTTCAACTACACTGAACGTTGGACAACATGCCAACCACAAGGTTTCTTGCCATGGGGAAGGAGTTCTGATTTCTGCATCACCGTCAACCCTGGGCAGTGATTGGAGATAAGGTCTAGGTTCTGAAACCTGAAAACCGAGGTTGGGAAGAGATGACGACCTAAGGCCATGGCGGCTCGATGTGCTCAGTGTGCGGCCAACTGTCTGGGAGGGGCCAGGGTGTCCAGGCTCAGGCTGTGTCCGAAAGGGCATTAGTGCCCTGGTCAGCCTATGTATTTGGGGTACAGCCAAGGTCGGTGCAGGTTGATCCTCATTTGGGGTTACTGGGTAGCCACAGAGGACAATGTTTTTCTTCTGGAGGGCCGGCAGAGTGCTGCATTGTAGTTCTGGATTGCCAAACTGGAGGGCTTGTGGGCCAGTAGTCTGACGACAACAGTCTGAGAACACAAGCTAGGCTTAGGTTTCTGGGGGAGGCCATGGCAGGCACAATCTACAGACCTGAATCGAGATCTCGTGCATCTGAAGTCAGGGTGAGGATCAGACGAACGCTCAGGTTGGAGTTTCTGTCCCTGATTGCCCCTTCAGGAATGGGGGGGGCAACACGAGGCCATGGGGGTTTTCCCACGATGGGAGTTGTGAAAAGCTCCAAACTGCAGAGAGTCTTCTGCAGGACAATTGAGACCTGTTGTTTGGCTCCAGGCCAATGATTCTGAGCAGGGTTCTAAGGATGGATGGCTGGGTAGCCCACTTCGCATTCCAATTGTCTCCTAGCAACAAGACAGGTTAGATCTCCTGGATCTGTGGGGAGCAACCGAGGACGCTGAGTTGAAATGGACACCCCTGGGGATGGGTCCTAATGTGCTTTTGTGTCTATGGAGACCTTGGAATGAAGCGGTGGCACTGGGGCCCTAAAGGGTTCTCCTAAACAGAGGCTTTGACACAGCTCCAACGTGCAAGTTTCCCATGTGTAGATGAGATGTTTTCTGATGGGTGAGTCAAGAAACAGCTATATGCTGCTTTTGAAATCCAGGCCTCTGAGGAGAGATGCCTGGAAACCAAAGCAATGGGTCTGATTAGTGCCTAGGGGCCTGTTCTTCCTTTTTACCTCTGGGGACATCTGTTTATGGGTCTGAGTGCAGGTAGGTGCTCAGTTGGGCTCAGATTGCCCCTGTTTTTCCTGGGAAGCCACCACTATTGAGATGGATCAGGGACTTTGGAGGTTAACCTATTAGAACGGTTGTGGCCATTGGAATGGGCACACACAATTCCCTTGGAGAGGGCAAGTACAGTCCTCAGGTTTGGCTCCAGGGGCCTGAGCCTGTAGGTTGTGTAGGCCAGGGCTGTTTGGACAGTTGTCTGAAAACACAAACTCGGCTTATCTTTCGTGTCATAGGTATGGCAGGACTGATCTACAGACCATGAGGAGAATTCTTCGGGATTTGAAAGAAGGGCGAGTGTGAGGCTCCTGCTCAAGTTTTTGTCTCTGGATATCGTGTCACTCGTGGTCGTGGAATTTCTGGGTGACTTCATGGGAAATGGACGAGTCTTACTCTCTGGTGGTTTGGCCCCGTCCAAAGAGTTTGGGGTCATTCTGTGGGCTGAAATAAGTGTTTTTTTTTTTTTTTGTTTGTTTGTTTTGTTTTTTAACCTCAGGTGTCCCACCAAATGAGGGATTCCAGAGTAGAGCCCTGGGGAGGGCCGACTGGACAATTAGAAATCTGGTTAAAAATTGGGGCCTAGGGACATGTCAAGCCCATTATGACATCTAATGGTCCAGCAACTGAGAGGACTTACTAGAGGACAGGACTCATGCTGAGGGACACAATGCGTGTGTATGCCCTCGTCGCACTCAAGAATGGGCGGGGCCTCAGGGTGAATGCTGGTTTCTCCTTCACTGAACGTTGGACAACATGCCAACCACAAGGGTTCTTGCCATGGGTAAGGAGGAGTTCTGATTTCTGCATCACACTCACCCCTGGGCAGTGATTGGAGTAAGGTCTCGGTTCTGAAGCCTGAAAACTGAGGTAGGGAAGAGATGATGACCTAAGGCCATGGCGGGTTTTATGTGCTCAGTGTGCGGTCAGCTTTCTGGGTGTTGGTCAGGAGGTCCCGGCTCAGGTTGTGTTCGACAGTGCATTAGTGCCCAGGTTAGACTATATAATTTGGGTAAAGTCGAGTGCTGTGTAGGTTTACCCTCATTTAAGGTGCCTGGGCAGCTCATGAGGCAATCATTTTTTTTCTAGAGGGCAGGCAGAGTGCTGCATTGTGGGTCCGGAATTGCCAAACTTGAGGGCTTCGGGGCCAGGAGTGTGAGGACGGAAGTCTGAGATGACAAGCTAGACTTGGGTTTCAGGGCGAGGGCACGGCAGGTACCCCCTGCAGATCTGAACCAATATCTCATGCATCTGAAGTCAGGGCGAGGATCAGACGTTGGCTCAGGTTGGAGTTTCTGAGCATGACGGCCGCTTCATGAAGGGAGCGGAATCTCGAGGCCATTGAGGTTTTCCCACGTTGGGAGTTGTGGGATTCCCCCTTCAAGGATTTCTTCGGCGGGACAATTGAGACCTGTTGGACAGCTCCAGGACATCCCATATGGAATGACTCCAGTGCACCGTTCGCGTATGGATGCCTGGGAAGCCTGCCTCGCATTCCAATTGTCTCCTAGAAACAAGACAGTTTAGATCTGATGGCTCTGCCGGAGCTACCGGGGTGGCTGAGTTGAAATGGACTTTCCTGAGGATGGGTCCTAATGTGTTTTTGTGTCCTTGAGGGCCTTGGAATGGTGCGGTGGCACCGGGACCCTGAAGTACTCTCCTAAGCTTTGGACATGGCTCCCATGCACAGGAATCCTTGTGGAGACGAGATGAGTTCTGATGGGTGCCTCAGGAAAACCCCTATGCTCGTATTGGAATCAAGCTTTTGATGAAACATGCCTGTAACCCAAAGCAATGGATCCTATTATGGCCTAGGGTCCTGTCTGGTACAATCTTCTTCTCTGGGGACATCCATCTATGGTATGAGTGGAGGTCGATTATCAGCTGGTGTCAGACAGCCTGGCTGCACCCCCAGCACATTGGACCCGCCACTGCCTTAGGCCACCATCCATTCCCAACCTGGGTTTTCAGTCATCGGAACCTAGATCTTATCTCCAATCCCTGCACAGGGGTAACCGGATGCAAAAGTCAGAACCCCTCCTTTCCCATGGCAAGAATCCTTGCTGTTGGCAGTGAGTCAAACCTTCAGTGTAGGAGAAAACGGCATGGCCCATGAGGCCACGCCCATGCGTGAGGGCCGCCTTGGGCACAAACACACCTTGTGACCCTCAGTGTGAGTACCTTATTCAAGTAACGCCACTCAGTGACTGGACCAAGAGCCCGCATATGTGGCTTGCCATGCCCATAGGCACCCAGGACTAACTAGATGGTGTGTATTCCAGTTAAGGGAAACCACTGCTGTGCTCTAGAGTCCCTCTCCTGGGGGGTCCCCTGTGGCAGAATACAGTACTCTTCCCTTCCCACAGAATGAACCCAAACACTTGGGAGCTTGGACAATCCCCCGAGAGGAAGGCTCTTCTTCGGCCCCTGAAGCAACCCCTACCCTGAACGGCCACTGTCAACGCAACACCCAGTGACAAATCCTGAGCGACTGCGTCCCACTTGCCCTCCTTTGATATCCAGAGGATCTCCCCTCACGGACTGGAGATCAGGCCTGCCATTACCTTGGCCCCTAGCTGAGCCAAGTTTCCTTTTTCAGACATCTGTCCCCACAGCCCTGGCAAACACAGCCTCTAGGCTGGGTCCTCTGGAGCCATACCACAGGACCGTGCCTGCTCTCTCCTGGGAAACTGTGTCCATTCCTTTGGCCACACACCTCCAGAATATGAGAAACCTCAAGGACATCCCACTACTGGGAGCCTCCCTGGACACACAGGGGCATTCGGACACAAGCTGAGCAGCTACCTCCATGAAGGCATGCACACAGATGTCAACAGAGATAGAAGGTTGAGCCGGACAGGCCCTTAGGCCCTAATCTCAACTCTTGCTTTGGTTTCCAGGTGTCACTCCTCAGAGGCTTTGGTTCAAAGAACAGGATATGGGGCTTTCCTGAGGCACTCAACAGAACTCCTCTCGTCTCCACATGGGAAGCTTCCTTGTTGGAGCCGTGTCAGACACCTCACGTTGGAGAATTCTGCAGAGTCCCTGAGCCACCTCCACATTCCAAGGTCTCCCAGGCCACCAAGCCACAGTAGGACTCATCTTCAGGACAGTCCATTTCAACTCTGCCCTCTGGGTAGCTCACCCAGGAGGCCACAGATTGAGCCAGCCTTGTCCTGACTAAAGAGTGGGAATATGACGTGGCGTTCCCAGGCATCCATGCTTAGACACCTGCTCTCGAGTCTTTCCGTATGGGGCCTCCTGGAACCATCCAATAGGACTCGACAGTCGTGCAGAAGGAAACATTGAGGTTTGGAGTAGTTCACAAATCTCATCGTAGGCCAACCTCCATGGCCTCATGAAGCCCCCACACCCTTCAGGAAGAGGCCATGCTGGAAAAAATTCTAGCCTTAGCCTCGTCTCATAGTTGACATGACCTCAGAGCAGGAGATCTCGATTCAGCCTCTGCAGAGTGGGCCTGCCATGCCTTCGGTCACAAACCTCACGCTAGCTTGTTTTTTCAGACTTCCTTCCTTACACTCCTGGCAAACAAGCCCTCCGGACTAGGAACTCCACAACCACAACCCAGCCCAGTGTCTGCCCAACGGTAGAAAAACGTTTCCCTATGGAGCTCTCCAGAAAACCCAGATGAGGATCAACCTGCTCGGGCCTCGACGGTGCCCGAACTGGATAGGCTGCACTGGGCACTCATGCTCTGTCTGACACAGCCTGAAGCCAGACGTCCATACAGACAAGGAGACAGCTGTCCGCACACACCGCACTTCGGACACGCCATGGTCTTATGCCATCAACTCTTCCTAACCTTGGTTTTCAGATATCTGAACCTAGACATTATATCAATTCTCCACACAGCTGGGTATCGCAGGCAAAAAACAGAACTCTTCCTTCCCCATGGCTGTAAAGCTTGCTCTTGGCATGGAGTCACAACTTCAAGGTGGGAGAAACCTTTATGGCCCCTGATGCCACGCCCAAACTTGAGTGCTGCTTGGGCACAAATTCACACTGTGACCCTCAGCATGAGCCCCATGTCAAAGAAAGGCCTGTCAGGGCCTGGACCAAGAGCCCACATATGGGGTTTGCCAAGGCCCTATGCACCCAATCCTCACCAGTGTTTGAGGTTACCAGTCGCCCAGCCCGTACCTGGGGCTCTGCTCTGGAATCCCTTTCTTGGAGAGACACATGAGCCAGAAAACACGACTCCACCCTTCACACAAAATGACCCCAAACTCTTGGGACTGGGACAAATCCCCAGAGAGATACTCGTCCACAGTCCCTGAGACCACCACTCCTATCCACGGCTATCCCGGACACAACATCCAGAGACAAAAGCCTGGAGGAACGCCTCCCACTCGCCCTTGTTTCAGAGGCCCAGGAGCTCCCTCTCGGACTGTACATCCGGCCTGCCATACGCTAGGCGCCACGCATAAGCTGAGTTTGTGTTTTCAGACTTCTGTGCCCACAGCCTGGACCCACACAACCTCCAGGCTAGGGCCTCTGGAGCCACAGCGAAAGATTGTGCCTGCCCTCTCCAAGGAAATTGTGCCCAATCCATTGACCACAACCCTACAGGTTAGGGAAAAGCTCCAAGGCCCCTGAGGCCATCAATAGTGTAGGCCACCCTGCACTAAGAAGGGCTCTCTGACACCAGCGGAGCATCTATCTCCACTTAGACTCTCAGCCAGTGTCCCCAGAGACAGAAGGTTGAAATGGACAGGCCCCCAGGCCCTAATCTGAACCTTAGCTTTGGTTTCCATGTGTCCGTCCTCAGAGGACTGTTTTCGTACACCAGCCCACGGGGCATTTCTGAGGCACCAAACCAAACCTCTCTCGTCTCCACATGGGGAGCTTTCTTACTGGGGATGTATCAAACCCTTCAGGTAGGAGAGTTCCGCAGGGCCACTGAACAACCAGCACATTCCAAGGTCTCCATGGACTCAAACGCACATTACGACGCATCCTCAGGAGAGGCCATTTCAACTCAGCCCCCTGGGTAGCGTGCCCCAGAGGCAGCAGATCAAACAAATCTTGTGGCTAATGGCTAATGGGAATGCGAGGCATGCTGTACAGGGATCCATCCTTCGAACCCTGCTCTCCAGTCCTTCCGTATCCTATGTCCTGGAGCCATGCAACAGGACTCGAATGTCCCGCAGAAGGAAACCTTGTGGTTGGGGTAACCTCCAAACTCAGTGTGGGAAAACTTCCTTGGCCTCATGAGGCCCCCGCTTCATGAAGGTGCCATCATGGACACATACTCCAGCCTCAGCCAACGTCTGATCCTCAGCCTGACTTCAGATGCAGGAGATTTTGATTCAGCCTCTGCAGAGTGGGCCTGCTCTGCCCTTGGCTCCAATCCTCACCCTAGCTTGCGTTTTCAGACTTCTGTCCTCACATTCCGGGCCCAAAAACCCACCCTCCTGGGAATTCTGGGGCCACAATGAAGCACTCTGACTGCCTCCCAGGAGAAAAACATTGTCTATGGTGCTGCCCAGAACCCCAAATGAGGACCAAACAGCTTGGCGTCGGCAACACCCCAATTGCATAGGCTACCTTAAACACTGATGCTCTGTCGCAAATAGCCTGAGCCCAGAACTTCCTACAGAACCCAGAGAGTAAGACTCGTCCATTTCCCATGAAGTCATCCGGCAATTTCAAGACCATGAGTGACACGATATCCAGAGACTATTACTTGAGCAAGAGCCTCACACTCGCCCTTTTCTCAAATCCCGAAGAGTTCTCCTCATGGTCTGTAGATCAGTCCTGCCATACCTATGACCTGAAACATAAGCCGAGTTTGTGTTTTCAGACAACTGTCCAAACAGGTCTGGCGTACACACGCTACAGGCTCAAGCCCCTGTAGCCGAACCTGAGGACTGTACTTGCCCTTTCCAAGGGAATTGTATGTGCCCATTCCAATGGCCACAACCCTACTAATAGGATAAATCACTAAAGTCCCTGAGGCCATCCCAATAGTTGTGGCTTCCCAGGACAAACAGGGGCAATCTGAGCCCATCTGAGAACCTACCTGCACTCAGACCCGTAGACTGATGTCCCCAGAGGTAAAAAGGAACGGACAGGCCCCTAGGCACTAATAGGATCCATGCCTTTGGTTTCCAGGCATCTCTCTTCAGAGGCCTGGATTTCAATACCAGCATATGGCTGTTTCTTGACTCACCCCTCAGAACAAATCTCATCTACACATGGGAAACATGCACGTTGGAGCTGTGTCAAAGCCTCTGTTTAGGAGAACCCTTCAGGGCCCCAGTGCGACCGCTTCATTCCAAGGTCTCCATAGACACAAAAACATATTAGGACACATCCACAGGAGAGTCCATTTCAACTCAGCCTCCTCAGTTGCTCCCCCCTCATCCAGCAGATCTAACCTTTCTTGGTGCTTGGAGACAATTGGAATGCGAGGTGGGCTACCCAGCCATCCATCCTTTGAACCCTGCTCGGAATCGTTGGCCTGGAGCCAACCAACAGGTCTCAATTGTCCTGCAGAAGAATCTTTGCAGTTTGGAGCTTCTCACAACTCCCATCGTGGGAAAACGCCCATGGCCTCGTGATCCACCCCCCCCTTCAAGAAGGGGCCATCAGGGACAGAAAGTCCAACCTGAGCGATCGTCTGATCCTTGCCCTGACTTCAGGTGCACGAGATCTCGATTGAGGTCTGTAGATTGTGCCTGCCAGATCCTCACCCAGAAAACTTGGCATAGTTTGGGTTCTCAGACTTCCGTCCTCAGACTACTGGCCCACAAGCCCTCCTGTTTGGCAATCCAGAACTACAATGCCGCACTCTGCCTGCCCTTCAGAAGAAAAACATTGCCCTCTGGGGCTACCCAGAAACCCCAAATGAGGATCAACCTGCACCCCATTCGCCTGTACCCCAAATATATAGACTGACCTGGGCCCTATTGCACTTTCTGACCCGGCCTGAGCCTGGACCTCCTGGCCCCACCCAGACAGCTGGCCGCACACTTAGCACATCGGACCCGCCATGTCCTTAGGTCGTCATCTCTTCTCAACCTCGGTTTCCAGGCTTCAGAACCTAGACCTGATCTCCAATCACTGCCCTGGTTTGAAAATGATGCAGAAATCAGAGCTCTTTCCCCATGGCAAGAAACCTTGTGTTTGGAAGGTTGCCCAACGTTCAGTGTAGTTGGAACCAGTGTGGCCCATGAAGCCCAGCCCATGCTTGCGGGCCACATTGGTCACAAACACACATTGTGACCCTCAGCCTGAGCCCAGTCCTCAGGTAAGGCCTCTCAGTGGCTGGATGAAGAGACAGCATATTGGGCTTGCCATGCCCCTAGGCCCCAATTTTTAACCATAGTTCGTGTTGTCCCTTCACTCTTCCCCAGGGCTCTGCTTTGGAATTCCTCTTTTGGTGGGATACCTGAGTTTACAAACCTGAAAGGAGTCCTCCCATCCCACAGATTGACGAAAAACAATTGGGATCGCGCCAAAACCACGGAGAGGAAGATTCGTCCATGGCCCATGATGCTTCCCCAACATTGCACGGCCATCGCTGATACAAAATCCAGAGACAAAAGCCTGAGCAAGCGCCTCAGACTCGCTCATTCTTCATATCCTGAAGAGTTCTTCTCATGGTTTGTAGATCGGGCGTGCCATACCTACGTCTCCAAACCTAAGCTGAGTTTGTGTTTTCAGACTTCTGTCCTCAAAGTCCTGGGCCACACTCCCTCCAGGCTGGGGCCCCTGGAGTCACACATTAGGACTGCGCCTACCCATTCCATGGGAATTCTGCCCATTCCATTGTCAAAAATCGCACAAATTAGGAGAACCATCCAAAGTCCCTGAGGCCATCCCAATCGTGCAGGTCGCCCGGGACAAAAAAGGGCGGTTGATACCAGCTGAGCATCTACCTCCACTCATACCATAGATGGATGTCCCCAGAGAAGAAGACTGAACCAGACAGGACCCGAGGCCATTATCGGATCCTTGCTTTGGTTTACAGGCATGTCTCCTCAAAAGCCTGGATTCCAATACCAGCAGAGGGGATTTCCTGAGGCACGCATCAGAACAAATCTCGTCTCCACAAGGAAACATGTGCATTGGAGCTATGTCAAAAGCTTAGGAGAATACTTCAGGGTCCCGGTGCCACCGCCCCATTCCAAGGCTCTCATGGACACAAACACACATTGCGACCCATCCTCAGGAAAGTCCATTTCAACTCAGCCACCCCGGTTGCTCCCGCAGATCCATTGGATCTAAACTGTCTCGTTGCTAGGAGGCAATTGGAATCCGAGGCGGACTTCCCAGGCATCCATCCTCGAACGGTGCTCTGGTTTCATTCCATATGGGATGTCCTGGAGCTGTCCAACAGGTCTCAATTGTCCCGCAGAAGGAATCCTTGAAGGGGGCATCCCACATCTCCCAACGTGGAAAACCTCCATGGCCTCGAGATTCCGCTCCCTTCATGAAGGGGCCGTCATGCACAGAAACTCCAACCTGAGCCAACGTCTGATCCTCGCCCTGACTTTAGATGCATGAGATATTGGTTCAAATCTGCAGGGGCTACCTGCCGTGCCCTCACCCTGAATCCGAAGTCTAGCTTGTGTTCTCAGACTTCCGTCCTCACTCTCCTGGCCCCGAGGCCCTCAAGTTTGGCAATTCGGGACCGACAATGAAGCACTCTGCCTGCCCTCTAGAAAAAATATATTGCCTAATGAGCTGCCCAGGCAGCTTAAATGAGGATAAACCTACACAGCACTCGCCTCTACCCAAATTATATAGTCTAACCTGGGCACTAATGCACTGTCTGACACAACCGGAGCCCAGACCTTTTGACCAACTCCCAGACAGCTGACCGCACACTGAGCACATCAGACCCGCCATGGCCTTATGTCATCATCTCTTCCCTACCTCAGTTTTCAGTCTTCAGAACCTAGACCTTATCTCCAATCACTGCCCACGGGTGACTGTGATGCAGAAATCATAACTCTTCCTGACCCATGGCAAGAAACCTTGTGGTTGGCATGTTGTCCAACGTTCAGTGTAGGATAAAAAAAGTATTCACAATGAGGCCCCGCCCATTCTTGAGTGCGACGAGAGCTTAAACACACATTGTGACCTCAGCGTGGGTCCTGTCCTCTAGGAATTCCTCTCAGTGGCTGGATCATTAGATGTCATAATGGGCTTGACATGTCCCTACGCCCCAATTTTTACCAGATTTCTGGTTGTCCAGTCGCCCCTCCCCAGGGCTCTACTCTGGAATCCCTCATTAGGTGGGACCTCTGAGGTTGAAACACAAAAGGAAACAAATCAACAACAACAAAAAAACGGACTTCTTCCATCCCCAGAATGACCCCAAACTCTTTGGACGGGGCCGGAACCCCAGAGAGTAAGACTCGTCCATTTCCCATGAAGTCATCCGGCAATTTCATGACCATGAGTGACACGATATCCAGAGACAAATACTTGAGCAAGAGCCTCACACTCGCCCTTTTTTCATATCCCGAAGAGTTCTCCTCATGGTCTGTAGATCAGTCCTGCCATACCTATGACCTGAAACATAAGCCGAGTTTGTGTTTTCAGACAACTGTCCAAACAGGTCTGGCGTACACACGCTACAGGCTCAAGACCCTGTAGCCAAACCGGAGGACTGTACTTGCCCTTTCCAAGGGAATTGTATGTGCCCATTCCAATGGCCACAACCCTACTAATAGGATAAATCTCCAAAGTCCCTGAGGCCATCCCAATAGTTGTGGCTTCCCAGGACAAACAGGGACAATCTGAGCCCATCTGAGCACCTACCTGCACTCAGACCCGTAGACTGATGTCCCCAGAGGTAAAAAGGAACGATCAGGCCCCTAGGCCCTAATAGGATCCATGCCTTTGGTTTCCAGGCATCTCTCCTCAGAGGCCTGGATTTCAATACCAGCATATGGCTGTTTCTTGACTCACCCATCAGAACAAATCTGATCTACACATGGGAAACATGCACGTTGGAGCTGTGTCAAAGCCTCTGTTTAGGAGAACCCTTCAGGGCCCCAGTGCGACCGCTTCATTCCAAGGTCTCCATAGACACAAAAACATATTAGGACACATCCACAGGAGAGTCCATTTCAACTCAGCCTCCTCGGTTGCTCCCCCCTCATCCAGCAGATCTAACCTTTCTTGTTGCTTGGAGACAATTGGAATGCGAGGTGGGCTACCCAGCCATCCATCCTTTGAACCCTGCTCGGAATCGTTGGCCTGGAGCCAACCAACAGGTCTCAATTGTCCTGCAGAAGAATCTTTGCAGTTTGGAGCTTCTCACAACTCCCATCGTGGGAAAACGCCCATGGCCTCAGGATCCACCCCCCCTTCAAGAAGGGGCCATCAGGGACAGAAAGTCCAACCTGAGCGATCGTCTGATCCTTGCCCTGACTTCAGGTGCACGAGATCTCGATTGAGGTCTGTAGATTGTGCCTGCCATATGCTCACCCAGAAACCTTGGCCTAGTTTGTGTTCTCAGACTTCTGTCCTCAGACTACTGGCCCACAAGCCCTCCTGTTTGGCAATCCAGAACTACAATGCCGCACTCTGCCTGCCCTTCAGAAGAAAAACATTGCCCTCTGGGGCTACCCAGAAACCCCAAATGAGGATCAACCTGCACGCCATTCAGCTGTACCCCAAATATATAGACTGACCTGGGCCCTATTGCACTTTCTGACCCGGCCTGAGCATGGACCTCCTGGCCCCACCCAGACAGCTGGCCGCACACTTAGCACATCTGACCCGCCATGGCCTTAGGTCGTCATCTCTTCTCAACCTCGGTTTCCAGGCTTCAGAACCGAGACCTGATCTCCAATCACTGCCCTGGTTTGAAAATGATGCAGAAATCAGAGCTCTTTCCCCATGGCAAGAAACCTTGTGTTTGGAAGGTTGTCCAACGTTCAGTGTAGTTGGAACCAGTGTGGCCCATGAAGCCCAGCCCATGCTTGCGGGCCACATTGGTCACAAACACACATTGTGACCCTCAGCCTGAGCCCAGTCCTCAGGTAAGGCCTCTCAGTGGCTGGATGAAGAGACAGCATATTGGGCTTGCCATGCCCCTAGGCCCCAATTTTTAACCATAGTTCGGGTTGTCCCTTCACTCTTCCCCAGGGCTCTGCTTTGGAATTCCTCTATTGGTGGGATACCTGAGTTTACAAACCTGAAAGGAGTCCTGCCATCCCACAGATTGACGAAAAACAATTGGGATCGCGCCAAATCCACGGAGAGGAAGATTCGTCCATGGCCCATGATGCCGCCCCAACATTCCACGGCCATCGCTGATACAAAATCCAGAGACAAAAGCCTGAGCAAGCGCCTCAGACTCGCTCATTCTTCATATCCTGAAGAGTTCTTCTCATGGTTTGTAGATTGGGCGTGCCATACCTACGTCCCCAAACCTAAGCTGAGTTTGTGTTTTCAGAATTCTGTCCTCAACGTCCTGGGCCACACTCCCTCCAGGCTGGGGCCCCTGGAGTCACACATTAGGACTGCGCCTACCCATTCCATGGGAATTCTGCCCATTCCATTGTCAAAAATCGCACAAATTAGGAGAACCATCCAAAGTCCCTGAGGCCATCCCAATCGTGCAGGTCACCCGGGACAAAAAAGGGCGGTTGATACCAGCTGAGCATCTACCTCCACTCATACCATAGATGGATGTCCCCAGAGAAGAAGATTGAACCAGACAGGACCCGAGGCCATTATCGGATCCTAGCTTTGGTTTACAGGCATGTCTCCTCAAAAGCCTGGATTCCAATACCAGCAGAGGGGATTTCCTGAGGCACGCATCAGAACAAATCTCGTCTCCACAAGGAAACATGTGCATTGGAGCTATGTCAAAAGCTTAGGAGAATACTTCAGGGTCCCGGTGCCACCGCCCCATTCCAAGGCTCTCATGGACACAAACACACATTGCGACCCATCCTCAGGAAAGTCCATTTCAACTCAGCCACCCCGGTTGCTCCCGCATATCCATTGGATCTAAACTGTCTCGTGCTAGGAGAAAATTGGAATCCGAGGCGGACTTCCCAGGCATCCATCCTCGAACGGTGCTCTGGTTTCATTCCATATGGGATGTCCTGGAGCTGTCCAACAGGTCTCAATTGTCCCGCAGAAGGAATCCTTGAAGGGGGCATCCCACATCTCCCAACGTGGAAAACCTCCATGGCCTCGAGATTCCGCTCCCTTCATGAAGGGGCCGTCATGCACAGAAACTCCAACCTGAGCCAACGTCTGATCCTCGCCCTGACTTTAGATGCATGAGATATTGGTTCAAATCTGCAGGGGCTACCTGCCGTGCCCTCACCCTGAATCCGAAGTCTAGCTTGTGTTCTCAGACTTCCGTCCTCACTCTCCTGGCCCCGAAGCCCTCAAGTTTGGCAATTCGGGACCGACAATGAAGCACTCTGCCTGCCCTCTAGAAAAAATATATTGCCTAACGAGCTGCCCAGGCAGCTCAAATGAGGATAAACCTACACAGCACTCGCCTCTACCCAAATTATATAGTCTAACCTGGGCACTAATGCACTGTCTGACACAACCGGAGCCCAGACCTTTTGACCAACTCCCAGACAGCTGACCGCACACTGAGCACATCAGACCCGCCATGGCCTTATGTCATCATCTCTTCCCTACCTCAGTTTTCAGTCTTCAGAACCTAGACCTTATCTCCAATCACTGCCCACGGGTGACTGTGATGCAGAAATCATAACTCTTCCTGACCCATGGCAAGAAACCTTGTGGTTGGCATGTTGTCCAACGTTCAGTGTAGGATAAAAAAAGTATTCACAATGAGGCCCCGCCCATTCTTGAGTGCGACGAGAGCTTAAACACACATTGTGACCTCAGCGTGGGTCCTGTCCTCTAGGAATTCCTCTCAGTGGCTGGATCATTAGATGTCATAATGGGCTTGACATGTCCCTAGGCTCCAATTTTTACCAGATTTCTGGTTGTCCCGTCGCCCCTCCCCAGGGCTCTACTCTGGAATCCCTCATTAGGTGGGACCTCTGAGGTTGAAACACAAAAGGAAACAAATCAACAACAACAAAAAAACGGACTTCTTCCATCCCCAGAATGACCCCAAACTCTTTGGACGGGGCCGGAACCCCAGAGAGTAAGACTCGTCCATTTCCCATTAAGTCATTCGGCAATTTCACGACCATGAGTGACACGATATCCAGAGACAAATACTTGAGCAATAGCCTCACACTCGCCCTTTTTTCATATCCCGAAGAGTTCTCCTCATGGTCTGTAGATCAGTCCTGCCATACCTATGACCTGAAACATAAGCCGAGTTTGTGTTTTCAGACAACTGTCCAAACAAGTCTGGCGTACACACGCTACAGGCTCAAGCCCCTGTAGCCAAACCTGAGGACTGTACTTGCCCTTTCCAAGGGAATTGTATGTGCCCATTCCAATGGCCACAACCCTACTAATAGGATAAATCTCCAAAGTCCCTGAGGCCATCCCAATAGTTGTGGCTTCCCAGGACAAACAGGGGCAATCTGAGCCCATCTGAGCACCTACCTCCACTCAGACCCGTAGACTGATGTCCCCAGAGGTAAAAAGGAACGGACAGGCCCCTAGGCACTAATAGGATCCATGCCTTTGGTTTCCAGGCATCTCTCCTCAGAGGCCTGGATTTCAATACCAGCATATGGCTGTTTCTTGACTCACCCATCAGAACAAATCTGATCTACACATGGGAAACATGCACGTTGGAGCTGTGTCAAAGCCTCTGTTTAGGAGAAACCTTCAGGGCCCCAGTGCCACCGCTTCATTCCAAGGTCTCCATAGACACAAGAACATATTAGGACACATCCACAGGAGATTCCATTTCAGCTCAGCCTCCTCGGTTGCTCCCCCCTCATCCAGCAGATCTAACGTTTCTTGGTGCTTGGAGACAATTGGAATGCGAGGTGGGCTACCCAGCCTTCCATCCTTTGAACCCTGCTCGGAATCGTTGGCCTGGAGCCAACCAACAGGTCTCAATTGTCCTGCAGAAGAATCTTTGCAGTTTGGAGCTTCTCACAACTCCCATCGTGGGAAAACGCCCATGGCCTCGGGATCCACCCCCCCTTCAAGAAGGGGCCATCAGGGACAGAAAGTCCAACCTGAGCGATCGTCTGATCCTTGCCCTGACTTCAGGTGCACGAGATCTCGATTGAGGTCTGTAGATTGTGCCTGCCATATCCTCACCCAGAAACCTTGGCCTAGTTTGGGTTCTCAGACTTCTGTCCTCAGACTACTGGCCCACAAGCCCTCCTGTTTGGCAATCCAGAACTACAATGCCGCACTCTGCCTGCCCTTCAGAAGAAAAACATTGCCCTCTTGGGCTACCCAGAAACCCCAAATGAGGATCAACCTGCACGCCATTCAGCTGTACCCCAAATATATAGACTGACCTGGGCCCTATTGCACTTTCTGACCCGGCCTGAGCATGGACCTCCTGGCCCCACCCAGACAGCTGGCCGCACACTTAGCACATCGGACCCGCCATGGCCTTAGGTCGTCATCTCTTCTCAACCTCGGTTTCCAGGCTTCAGAACCTAGACCTGATCTCCAATCACTGCCCTGGTTTGAAAATGATGCAGAAATCAGAGCTCTTTCCCCATGGCAAGAAACCTTGTGTTTGGAAGGTTGTCCAACGTTCAGTGTAGTTGGAACCAGTGTGGCCCATGAAGCCCAGCCCATGCTTGCGGGCCACATTGGTCACAAACACACATTGTGACCCTCAGCCTGAGCCCAGTCCTCAGGTAAGGCCTCTCAGTGGCTGGATGAAGAGACAGCATATTGGGCTTGCCATGCCCCTAGGCCCCAATTTTTAACCATAGTTCGGGTTGTCCCTTCACTCTTCCCCAGGGCTCTGCTTTGGAATTCCTCTTTTGGTGGGATACCTGAGTTTACAAACCTGAATGGAGTCCTCCCATCCCACAGATTGACGAAAAACAATTGGGATCGCGCCAAAACCACGGAGAGGAAGATTCGTCCATGGCCCATGATGCCTCCCCAACATTGCACGGCCATCGCTGATACAAAATCCAGAGACAAAAGCCTGAGCAAGCGCCTCAGACTCGCTCATTCTTCATATCCTGAAGAGTACTTCTCATGGTTTGTAGATCGGGCGTGCCATACCTACGTCTCCAAACCTAAGCTGAGTTTGTGTTTTCAGACTTCTGTCCTCAAAGTCCTGGGCCACACTCCCTCCAGGCTGGGGCCCCTGGAGTCACACATTAGGACTGCGCCTACCCATTCCATGGGAATTCTGCCCATTCCATTGTCAAAAATCGCACAAATTAGGAGAACCATCCAAAGTCCCTGAGGCCATCCCAATCGTGCAGGTCGCCCGGGACAAAAAAGGGCGGTTGATACCAGCTGAGCATCTACCTCCACTCATACCATAGATGGATGTCCCCAGAGAAGAAGACTGAACCAGACAGGACCCGAGGCCATTATCGGATCCTTGCTTTGGTTTACAGGCATGTCTCCTCAAAAGCCTGGATTCCAATACCAGCAGAGGGGATTTCCTGAGGCACGCATCAGAACAAATCTCGTCTCCACAAGGAAACATGTGCATTGGAGCTATGTCAAAAGCTTAGGAGAATACTTCAGGGTCCCGGTGCCACCGCCCCATTCCAAGGCTCTCATGGACACAAACACACATTGCGACCCATCCTCAGGAAAGTCCATTTCAACTCAGCCACCCCGGTTGCTCCCGCAGATCCATTGGATCTAAACTGTCTCGTTGCTAGGAGGCAATTGGAATCCGAGGCGGACTTCCCAGGCATCCATCCTCGAACGGTGCTCTGGTTTCATTCCATATGGGATGTCCTGGAGCTGTCCAACAGGTCTCAATTGTCCCGCAGAAGGAATCCTTGAAGGGGGCATCCCACATCTCCCAACGTGGAAAACCTCCATGGCCTCGAGATTCCGCTCCCTTCATGAAGGGGCCGTCATGCACAGAAACTCCAACCTGAGCCAACGTCTGATCCTCGCCCTGACTTTAGATGCATGAGATATTGGTTCAAATCTGCAGGGGCTACCTGCCGTGCCCTCACCCTGAATCCGAAGTCTAGCTTGTGTTCTCAGACTTCCGTCCTCACTCTCCTGGCCCCGAGGCCCTCAAGTTTGGCAATTCGGGACCGACAATGAAGCACTCTGCCTGCCCTCTAGAAAAAATATATTGCCTAATGAGCTGCCCAGGCAGCTTAAATGAGGATAAACCTACACAGCACTCGCCTCTACCCAAATTATATAGTCTAACCTGGGCACTAATGCACTGTCTGACACAACCGGAGCCCAGACCTTTTGACCAACTCCCAGACAGCTGACCGCACACTGAGCACATCAGACCCGCCATGGCCTTATGTCATCATCTCTTCCCTACCTCAGTTTTCAGTCTTCAGAACCTAGACCTTATCTCCAATCACTGCCCACGGGTGACTGTGATGCAGAAATCATAACTCTTCCTGACCCATGGCAAGAAACCTTGTGGTTGGCATGTTGTCCAACGTTCAGTGTAGGATAAAAAAAGTATTCACAATGAGGCCCCGCCCATTCTTGAGTGCGACGAGAGCTTAAACACACATTGTGACCTCAGCGTGGGTCCTGTCCTCTAGGAATTCCTCTCAGTGGCTGGATCATTAGATGTCATAATGGGCTTGACATGTCCCTACGCCCCAATTTTTACCAGATTTCTGGTTGTCCAGTCGCCCCTCCCCAGGGCTCTACTCTGGAATCCCTCATTAGGTGGGACCTCTGAGGTTGAAACACAAAAGGAAACAAATCAACAACAACAAAAAGACGGATTTCTTCCATCCCCAGAATGACCCCAAACTCTTTGGACGGGGCCGGAACCCCAGAGAGTAAGACTCGTCCATTTCCCATGAAGTCATCCGGCAATTTCATGACCATGAGTGACACGATATCCAGAGACAAATACTTGAGCAAGAGCCTCACACTCGCCCTTTTTTCATATCCCGAAGAGTTCTCCTCATGGTCTGTAGATCAGTCCTGCCATACCTATGACCTGAAACATAAGCCGAGTTTGTGTTTTCAGACAACTGTCCAAACAGGTCTGGCGTACACACGCTACAGGCTCAAGACCCTGTAGCCAAACCGGAGGACTGTACTTGCCCTTTCCAAGGGAATTGTATGTGCCCATTCCAATGGCCACAACCCTACTAATAGGATAAATCTCCAAAGTCCCTGAGGCCATCCCAATAGTTGTGGCTTCCCAGGACAAACAGGGACAATCTGAGCCCATCTGAGCACCTACCTGCACTCAGACCCGTAGACTGATGTCCCCAGAGGTAAAAAGGAACGATCAGGCCCCTAGGCCCTAATAGGATCCATGCCTTTGGTTTCCAGGCATCTCTCCTCAGAGGCCTGGATTTCAATACCAGCATATGGCTGTTTCTTGACTCACCCATCAGAACAAATCTGATCTACACATGGGAAACATGCACGTTGGAGCTGTGTCAAAGCCTCTGTTTAGGAGAACCCTTCAGGGCCCCAGTGCCACCGCTTCATTCCAAGGTCTCCGTAGACACAAAAACATATTAGGACACATCCAGAGGAGATTCCATTTCAACTCAGCCTCCTCGGTTGCTCCCCCCTCATCCAGCAGATCTAACCTTTCTTGTTGCTTGGAGACAATTGGAATGCGAGGTGGGCTACCCAGCCATCCATCCTTTGAACCCTGCTCGGAATCGTTGGCCTGGAGCCAACCAACAGGTCTCAATTGTCCTGCAGAAGAATCTTTGCAGTTTGGAGCTTCTCACAACTCCCATCGTGGGAAAACGCCCATGGCCTCGTGATCCACCGCCCCTTCAAGAAGGGGCCATCAGGGACAGAAAGTCCAACCTGAGCGATCGTCTGATCCTTGCCCTGACGTCAGGTGCACGAGATCTCGATTGAGGTCTGTAGATTGTGCCTGCCATAACCTCACCCAGAAATCTTGGCCTAGTTTGGGTTCTCAGACTTCCGTCCTCAGACTACTGGCCCACAAGCCCTCCTGTTTGGCAATCCAGAACTACAATGCCGCACTCTGCCTGCCCTTCAGAAGAAAAACATTGCCCTCTGGGGCTACCCAGAAACCCCAAATGAGGATCAACCTGCACCCCATTCGCCTGTACCCCAAATATATAGACTGACCTGGGCCCTATTGCACTTTCTGACCCGGCCTGAGCCTGGACCTCCTGGCCCCACCCAGACAGCTGGCCGCACACTTAGCACATCGGACCCGCCATGTCCTTAGGTCGTCATCTCTTCTCAACCTCGGTTTCCAGGCTTCAGAACCTAGACCTGATCTCCAATCACTGCCCTGGTTTGAAAATGATGCAGAAATCAGAGCTCTTTCCCCATGGCAAGAAACCTTGTGTTTGGAAGGTTGCCCAACGTTCAGTGTAGTTGGAACCAGTGTGGCCCATGAAGCCCAGCCCATGCTTGCGGGCCACATTGGTCACAAACACACATTGTGACCCTCAGCCTGAGCCCAGTCCTCAGGTAAGGCCTCTCAGTGGCTGGATGAAGAGACAGCATATTGGGCTTGCCATGCCCCTAGGCCCCAATTTTTAACCATAGTTCGTGTTGTCCCTTCACTCTTCCCCAGGGCTCTGCTTTGGAATTCCTCTTTTGGTGGGATACCTGAGTTTACAAACCTGAAAGGAGTCCTCCCATCCCACAGATTGACGAAAAACAATTGGGATCGCGCCAAAACCACGGAGAGGAAGATTCGTCCATGGCCCATGATGCTTCCCCAACATTGCACGGCCATCGCTGATACAAAATCCAGAGACAAAAGCCTGAGCAAGCGCCTCAGACTCGCTCATTCTTCATATCCTGAAGAGTTCTTCTCATGGTTTGTAGATCGGGCGTGCCATACCTACGTCTCCAAACCTAAGCTGAGTTTGTGTTTACAGACTTCTGTCCTCAAAGTCCTGGGCCACACTCCCTCCAGGCTGGGGCCCCTGGAGTCACACATTAGGACTGCGCCTACCCATTCCATGGGAATTCTGCCCATTCCATTGTCAAAAATCGCACAAATTAGGAGAACCATCCAAAGTCCCTGAGGCCATCCCAATCGTGCAGGTCGCCCGGGACAAAAAAGGGCGGTTGATACCAGCTGAGCATCTACCTCCACTCATACCATAGATGGATGTCCCCAGAGAAGAAGACTGAACCAGACAGGACCCGAGGCCATTATCGGATCCTTGCTTTGGTTTACAGGCATGTCTCCTCAAAAGCCTGGATTCCAATACCAGCAGAGGGGATTTCCTGAGGCACGCATCAGAACAAATCTCGTCTCCACAAGGAAACATGTGCATTGGAGCTATGTCAAAAGCTTAGGAGAATACTTCAGGGTCCCGGTGCCAGCGCCCCATTCCAAGGCTCTCATGGACACAAACACACATTGCGACCCATCCTCAGGAAAGTCCATTTCAACTCAGCCACCCCGGTTGCTCCCGCAGATCCATTGGATCTAAACTGTCTCGTTGCTAGGAGGCAATTGGAATCCGAGGCGGACTTCCCAGGCATCCATCCTCGAACGGTGCTCTGGTTTCATTCCATATGGGATGTCCTGGAGCTGTCCAACAGGTCTCAATTGTCCCGCAGAAGGAATCCTTGAAGGGGGCATCCCACATCTCCCAACGTGGAAAACCTCCATGGCCTCGAGATTCCGCTCCCTTCATGAAGGGGCCGTCATGCACAGAAACTCCAACCTGAGCCAACGTCTGATCCTCGCCCTGACTTTAGATGCATGAGATATTGGTTCAAATCTGCAGGGGCTACCTGCCGTGCCCTCACCCTGAATCCGAAGTCTAGCTTGTGTTCTCAGACTTCCGTCCTCACTCTCCTGGCCCCGAGGCCCTCAAGTTTGGCAATTCGGGACCGACAATGAAGCACTCTGCCTGCCCTCTAGAAAAAATATATTGCCTAATGAGCTGCCCAGGCAGCTTAAATGAGGATAAACCTACACAGCACTCGCCTCTACCCAAATTATATAGTCTAACCTGGGCACTAATGCACTGTCTGACACAACCGGAGCCCAGACCTTTTGACCAACTCCCAGACAGCTGACCGCACACTGAGCACATCAGACCCGCCATGGCCTTATGTCATCATCTCTTCCCTACCTCAGTTTTCAGTCTTCAGAACCTAGACCTTATCTCCAATCACTGCCCACGGGTGACTGTGATGCAGAAATCATAACTCTTCCTGACCCATGGCAAGAAACCTTGTGGTTGGCATGTTGTCCAACGTTCAGTGTAGGATAAAAAAAGTATTCACAATGAGGCCCCGCCCATTCTTGAGTGCGACGAGAGCTTAAACACACATTGTGACCTCAGCGTGGGTCCTGTCCTCTAGGAATTCCTCTCAGTGGCTGGATCATTAGATGTCATAATGGGCTTGACATGTCCCTACGCCCCAATTTTTACCAGATTTCTGGTTGTCCAGTCGCCCCTCCCCAGGGCTCTACTCTGGAATCCCTCATTAGGTGGGACCTCTGAGGTTGAAACACAAAAGGAAACAAATCAACAACAACAAAAAAACGGACTTCTTCCATCCCCAGAATGACCCCAAACTCTTTGGACGGGGCCGGAACCCCAGAGAGTAAGACTCGTCCATTTCCCATGAAGTCATCCGGCAATTTCATGACCATGAGTGACACGATATCCAGAGACAAATACTTGAGCAAGAGCCTCACACTCGCCCTTTTTTCATATCCCGAAGAGTTCTCCTCATGGTCTGTAGATCAGTCCTGCCATACCTATGACCTGAAACATAAGCCGAGTTTGTGTTTTCAGACAACTGTCCAAACAGGTCTGGCGTACACACGCTACAGGCTCAAGACCCTGTAGCCAAACCGGAGGACTGTACTTGCCCTTTCCAAGGGAATTGTATGTGCCCATTCCAATGGCCACAACCCTACTAATAGGATAAATCTCCAAAGTCCCTGAGGCCATCCCAATAGTTGTGGCTTCCCAGGACAAACAGGGACAATCTGAGCCCATCTGAGCACCTACCTGCACTCAGACCCGTAGACTGATGTCCCCAGAGGTAAAAAGGAACGATCAGGCCCCTAGGCCCTAATAGGATCCATGCCTTTGTTTTCCAGGCATCTCTCCTCAGAGGCCTGGATTTCAATACCAGCATATGGCTGTTTCTTGACTCACCCATCAGAACAAATCTGATCTACACATGGGAAACATGCACGTTGGAGCTGTGTCAAAGCCTCTGTTTAGGAGAACCCTTCAGGGCCCCAGTGCCACCGCTTCATTCCAAGGTCTCCGTAGACACAAAAACATATTAGGACACATCCAGAGGAGATTCCATTTCAACTCAGCCTCCTCGGTTGCTCCCCCCTCATCCAGCAGATCTAACCTTTCTTGTTGTTTGGAGACAATTGGAATGCGAGGTGGGCTACCCAGCCATCCATCCTTTGAACCCTGCTCGGAATCGTTGGCCTGGAGCCAACCAACAGGTCTCAATTGTCCTGCAGAAGAATCTTTGCAGTTTGGAGCTTCTCACAACTCCCATCGTGGGAAAACGCCCATGGCCTCGTGATCCACCGCCCCTTCAAGAAGGGGCCATCAGGGACAGAAAGTCCAACCTGAGCGATCGTCTGATCCTTGCCCTGACGTCAGGTGCACGAGATCTCGATTGAGGTCTGTAGATTGTGCCTGCCATAACCTCACCCAGAAACCTTGGCCTAGTTTGGGTTCTCAGACTTCCGTCCTCAGACTACTGGCCCACAAGCCCTCCTGTTTGGCAATCCAGAACTACAATGCCGCACTCTGCCTGCCCTTCAGAAGAAAAACATTGCCCTCTGGGGCTACCCAGAAACCCCAAATGAGGATCAACCTGCACCCCATTCGCCTGTACCCCAAATATATAGACTGACCTGGGCCCTATTGCACTTTCTGACCCGGCCTGAGCCTGGACCTCCTGGCCCCACCCAGACAGCTGGCCGCACACTTAGCACATCGGACCCGCCATGGCCTTAGGTCATCATCTCTTCTCAACCTCGGTTTCCAGGCTTCAGAACCTAGACCTGATCTCCAATCACTGCCCTGGTTTGAAAATAATGCAGAAATCAGAGCTCTTTCCCCATGGCAAGAAACCTTGTGTTTGGAAGGTTGTCCAACGTTCAGTGTAGTTGGAACCAGTGTGGCCCATGAAGCCCAGCCCATGCTTGCGGGCCACATTGGTCACAAACACACATTGTGACCCTCAGCCTGAGCCCAGTCCTCAGGTAAGGCCTCTCAGTGGCTGGATGAAGAGACAGCATATTGGGCTTGCCATGCCCCTAGGCCCCAATTTTTAACCATAGTTCGGGTTGTCCCTTCACTCTTCCCCAGGGCTCTGCTTTGGAATTCCTCTTTTGGTGGGATACCTGAGTTTACAAACCTGAAAGGAGTCCTCCCATCCCACAGATTGACGAAAAACAATTGGGATTGCGCCAAATCCACATAGAGGAAGATTCCTCCATGGCCCATGATGCCTCCCCAACATTCCACGGCCATCGCTGTTACAAAATCCAGAGACAAAAGCCTGAGCAAGCGCCTCAGACTCGCTCATTCTTCATATCCTGAAGAGTTCTTCTCATGGTTTGTAGATTGGGCGTGCCATACCTACGTCCCCAAACCTAAGCTGAGTTTGTGTTTTCAGACTTCTGTCCTCAAAGACCTGGGCCACACTCCCTCCAGGCTGGGCCCCCTGGAGTCACACATTAGGACTGCGCCGACCCATTCCATGGGAATTCTGCCCATTCCATTGTCAAAAATCGCACAAATTAGGAGAACCATCCAAAGTCCCTGAGGCCATCCCAATCGTGCAGGTCGCCCGGGACAAAAAAGGGCGGTTGATACCAGCTGAGCATCTACCTCCACTCATACCATAGATGGATGTCCCCAGAGAAGAAGATTGAACCAGACAGGACCCGAGGCCATTATCGGATCCATTGCTTTGGTTTACAGGCATGTCTCCTCAAAAGCCTGGATTCCAATACCAGCAGAGGGGATTTCCTGAGGCACGCATCAGAACAAATCTCGTCTCCACAAGGAAACATGTGCATTGGAGCTATGTCAAAAGCTTAGGAGAATACTTCAGGGTCCCGGTGCCACCGCCCCATTCCAAGGCTCTCATGGACACAAACACACATTGCGACCCATCCTCAGGAAAGTCCATTTCAACTCAGCCACCCCGGTTGATCCCGCAGATCCATTGGATCTAAACTGTCTGGTTGCTAGGAGGCAATTGGAATCTGAGGCGGACTTCCCAGGCATCCATCCTCGAACGGTGCTCTGGTTTCATTCCATATGGGATGTCCTGGAGCTGTCCAACAGGTCTCAATTGTCCCGCAGAAGGAATCCTTGAAGGGGGCATCCCACATCTCCCAACGTGGAAAACCTCCATGGCCTCGAGATTCCGCTCCCTTCATGAAGGGGCCGTCATGCACAGAAACTCCAACCTGAGCCAACGTCTGATCCTCGCCCTGACTTTAGATGCATGAGATATTGGTTCAAATCTGCAGGGGCTACCTGCCGTGCCCTCACCCTGAATCCGAAGTCTAGCTTGTGTTCTCAGACTTCCGTCCTCACTCTCCTGGCCCCGAGGCCCTCAAGTTTGGCAATTCGGGACCGACAATGAAGCACTCTGCCTGCCCTCTAGAAAAAATATATTGCCTAATGAGCTGCCCAGGCAGCTTAAATGAGGATAAACCTACACAGCACTCGCCTCTACCCAAATTATATAGTCTAACCTGGGCACTAATGCACTGTCTGACACAACCGGAGCCCAGACCTTTTGACCAACTCCCAGACAGCTGACCGCACACTGAGCACATCAGACCCGCCATGGCCTTATGTCATCATCTCTTCCCTACCTCAGTTTTCAGTCTTCAGAACCTAGACCTTATCTCCAATCACTGCCCACGGGTGACTGTGATGCAGAAATCATAACTCTTCCTGACCCATGGCAAGAAACCTTGTGGTTGGCATGTTGTCCAACGTTCAGTGTAGGATAAAAAAAGTATTCACAATGAGGCCCCGCCCATTCTTGAGTGCGACGAGAGCTTAAACACACATTGTGACCTCAGCGTGGGTCCTGTCCTCTAGGAATTCCTCTCAGTGGCTGGATCATTAGATGTCATAATGGGCTTGACATGTCCCTACGCCCCAATTTTTACCAGATTTCTGGTTGTCCAGTCGCCCCTCCCCAGGGCTCTACTCTGGAATCCCTCATTAGGTGGGACCTCTGAGGTTGAAACACAAAAGGAAACAAATCAACAACAACAAAAAGACGGATTTCTTCCATCCCCAGAATGACCCCAAACTCTTTGGACGGGGCCGGAACCCCAGAGAGTAAGACTCGTCCATTTCCCATGAAGTCATCCGGCAATTTCATGACCATGAGTGACACGATATCCAGAGACAAATACTTGAGCAAGAGCCTCACACTCGCCCTTTTTTCATATCCCGAAGAGTTCTCCTCATGGTCTGTAGATCAGTCCTGCCATACCTATGACCTGAAACATAAGCCGAGTTTGTGTTTTCAGACAACTGTCCAAACAGGTCTGGCGTACACACGCTACAGGCTCAAGACCCTGTAGCCAAACCGGAGGACTGTACTTGCCCTTTCCAAGGGAATTGTATGTGCCCATTCCAATGGCCACAACCCTACTAATAGGATAAATCTCCAAAGTCCCTGAGGCCATCCCAATAGTTGTGGCTTCCCAGGACAAACAGGGACAATCTGAGCCCATCTGAGCACCTACCTGCACTCAGACCCGTAGACTGATGTCCCCAGAGGTAAAAAGGAACGATCAGGCCCCTAGGCCCTAATAGGATCCATGCCTTTGGTTTCCAGGCATCTCTCCTCAGAGGCCTGGATTTCAATACCAGCATATGGCTGTTTCTTGACTCACCCATCAGAACAAATCTGATCTACACATGGGAAACATGCACGTTGGAGCTGTGTCAAAGCCTCTGTTTAGGAGAACCCTTCAGGGCCCCAGTGCCACCGCTTCATTCCAAGGTCTCCGTAGACACAAAAACATATTAGGACACATCCAGAGGAGATTCCATTTCAACTCAGCCTCCTCGGTTGCTCCCCCCTCATCCAGCAGATCTAACCTTTCTTGTTGCTTGGAGACAATTGGAATGCGAGGTGGGCTACCCAGCCATCCATCCTTTGAACCCTGCTCGGAATCGTTGGCCTGGAGCCAACCAACAGGTCTCAATTGTCCTGCAGAAGAATCTTTGCAGTTTGGAGCTTCTCACAACTCCCATCGTGGGAAAACGCCCATGGCCTCGTGATCCACCGCCCCTTCAAGAAGGGGCCATCAGGGACAGAAAGTCCAACCTGAGCGATCGTCTGATCCTTGCCCTGACGTCAGGTGCACGAGATCTCGATTGAGGTCTGTAGATTGTGCCTGCCATAACCTCACCCAGAAACCTTGGCCTAGTTTGGGTTCTCAGACTTCCGTCCTCAGACTACTGGCCCACAAGCCCTCCTGTTTGGCAATCCAGAACTACAATGCCGCACTCTGCCTGCCCTTCAGAAGAAAAACATTGCCCTCTGGGGCTACCCAGAAACCCCAAATGAGGATCAACCTGCACCCCATTCGCCTGTACCCCAAATATATAGACTGACCTGGGCCCTATTGCACTTTCTGACCCGGCCTGAGCCTGGACCTCCTGGCCCCACCCAGACAGCTGGCCGCACACTTAGCACATCGGACCCGCCATGGCCTTAGGTCATCATCTCTTCTCAACCTCGGTTTCCAGGCTTCAGAACCTAGACCTGATCTCCAATCACTGCCCTGGTTTGAAAATAATGCAGAAATCAGAGCTCTTTCCCCATGGCAAGAAACCTTGTGTTTGGAAGGTTGTCCAACGTTCAGTGTAGTTGGAACCAGTGTGGCCCATGAAGCCCAGCCCATGCTTGCGGGCCACATTGGTCACAAACACACATTGTGACCCTCAGCCTGAGCCCAGTCCTCAGGTAAGGCCTCTCAGTGGCTGGATGAAGAGACAGCATATTGGGCTTGCCATGCCCCTAGGCCCCAATTTTTAACCATAGTTCGGGTTGTCCCTTCACTCTTCCCCAGGGCTCTGCTTTGGAATTCCTCTTTTGGTGGGATACCTGAGTTTACAAACCTGAAAGGAGTCCTCCCATCCCACAGATTGACGAAAAACAATTGGGATTGCGCCAAATCCACATAGAGGAAGATTCCTCCATGGCCCATGATGCCTCCCCAACATTCCACGGCCATCGCTGTTACAAAATCCAGAGACAAAAGCCTGAGCAAGCGCCTCAGACTCGCTCATTCTTCATATCCTGAAGAGTTCTTCTCATGGTTTGTAGATTGGGCGTGCCATACCTACGTCCCCAAACCTAAGCTGAGTTTGTGTTTTCAGACTTCTGTCCTCAAAGACCTGGGCCACACTCCCTCCAGGCTGGGCCCCCTGGAGTCACACATTAGGACTGCGCCGACCCATTCCATGGGAATTCTGCCCATTCCATTGTCAAAAATCGCACAAATTAGGAGAACCATCCAAAGTCCCTGAGGCCATCCCAATCGTGCAGGTCGCCCGGGACAAAAAAGGGCGGTTGATACCAGCTGAGCATCTACCTCCACTCATACCATAGATGGATGTCCCCAGAGAAGAAGATTGAACCAGACAGGACCCGAGGCCATTATCGGATCCATTGCTTTGGTTTACAGGCATGTCTCCTCAAAAGCCTGGATTCCAATACCAGCAGAGGGGATTTCCTGAGGCACGCATCAGAACAAATCTCGTCTCCACAAGGAAACATGTGCATTGGAGCTATGTCAAAAGCTTAGGAGAATACTTCAGGGTCCCGGTGCCACCGCCCCATTCCAAGGCTCTCATGGACACAAACACACATTGCGACCCATCCTCAGGAAAGTCCATTTCAACTCAGCCACCCCGGTTGATCCCGCAGATCCATTGGATCTAAACTGTCTGGTTGCTAGGAGGCAATTGGAATCTGAGGCGGACTTCCCAGGCATCCATCCTCGAACGGTGCTCTGGTTTCATTCCATATGGGATGTCCTGGAGCTGTCCAACAGGTCTCAATTGTCCCGCAGAAGGAATCCTTGAAGGGGGCATCCCACATCTCCCAACGTGGAAACCTCTATGGCCTCGAGATTCCGCTCCCTTCATGAAGGTGCCGTCATGCACAGAAACTCCAAACTGAGCCAACGTCTGATCCTCGCCCTGACTTTAGATGCATGAGATATTGGTTCAAATCTGCAGGGGCTACCTGCCGTGCCCTCACCCTGAATCCGAAGTCTAGCTTGTGTTCTCAGACTTCCGTCCTCACTCTCCTGGCCCCGAAGCCCTCAAGTTTGGCAATTCGGGACCGACAATGAAGCACTCTGCCTGCCCTCTAGAAAAAATATATTGCCTAATGAGCTGCCCAGGCAGCTCAAATGAGGATAAACCTACACAGCACTCGCCTCTACCCAAATTATATAGTCTAACCTGGGCACTAATGCACTGTCTGACACAACCGGAGCCCAGACCTATTGACCAACTCCCAGACAGCTGACCGCACACTGAGCACATCAGACCCGCCATGGCCTTATGTCATCATCTCTTCCCTACCTCAGTTTTCAGTCTTCAGAACCTAGACCTTATCTCCAATCACTGCCACTGGGTGACTGTGATGCAGAAATCATAACTCTTCCTGACCCATAGCAAGAAACGTTGTGGTTGGCATGTTGTCCAACGTTCAGTGTAGGATAAAAAAAGTATTCACAATGAGGCCCCGCCCATTCTTGAGTGCGACGAGAGCTTAAACACACATTGTGACCTCAGCGTGGGTCCTGTCCTCTAGGAATTCCTCTCAGTGGCTGGATCATTAGATGTCATAATGGGCTTGACATGTCCCCAGGCCCCAATTTTTACCAGTTTTCTGGTTGTCTAGTCGCCCCTCCCCAGGGCTCTACTCTGGAATCCCTCATTAGGTGGGACATCTGAGGTTGACACCCATCACAAAACATCTCATCTACATATGGGAAACTTGCACGTTGGAGCTGTGTCAAAGCCTCTGTTTGGAAAAACCCTTCAGGACCCCAGTGCCACCGCTACATTCCAAGGTCTCCATAGACACAAAAAGACATTAAGACCCATCCACAGGAAAGTCCATTTCAACTCAGCCTCCTGGGTTGCTCCCCCAGATCCAGCAGATCTTACCTGTCTTGTTGCTAGGACACAATTGGAATGCGAGGTGGGCTACCCAGCCATCCATCCTTAGAACCCTGCTCGGAATCGTTGCCCTGGAGCCAACCAACAGGTCTCAATTGTCCTGCAGAAGAATCTTTGCAGTTTGGAGCTTCTCACAACTAACATCGTGGGAAAACCCCCACGGCCTCGTGACCCCCCCGCCCCTTCATGAAGGGCCATCAGGGACAGAAACACCAACCTGAGCGATCTTCTGATCCTCGCCCTGACATCATAAGCACGAGATCTCGATTCAGGTCTGTAGATTGTTCCTGCCTTGTCCTCACCCAGAAACCTAAGCCTAGCTTGTTCTCAGATTTCCTTCCTCAGACTACTGGCCCACAAGCCTCCAGTTTGAAAACCAGAACTATAATGCAGCACTCTTCCTGCCCTCAGGAAGAAAAACATTGCCCTCTGGGGCTACCCAGAAACTCCAAATGAGGATCAACCTGCACGCCATTCGACTGTACCCCAAATATATAGGCTGACCTGGGCACTATTGCCCTTTTTGACACAGCCTGAGCCTGGATTACCTGGCCCCACACAGAAAGCTGGCCGCTCACTGAGCACATCGGACCCGCCATGGTCTTAGGTCGTCATCTCTTCCCAACCTCGGTTGTCAAGTTTCAGAACCTAGACCTTATCTCCAATCACTGCCCAGGCTTGAAAGTGATGCAGAAATCACAACTCCTTCCCCGTGGCAAGAAACCATGTGGTTGGCATGTTGCCCAACGTTCAGTGTAGTTGAAACCAGTGTGGCCCATGAGGCCCCGCTCATGTTTGCGGGCCACATTGGTCCAAACCACACATTGTGACCCTCACCCTGATCCCAGTCCTCAATAAGGCCTCTCAGTGGCTGGATGAAGAGATAGCATATTGGGCTTGCCATGCCCCTAGGCCCCAAATTTTACCCATAGTTCGGGTTCTCCCTTCAGTTTTCCCCAGGGCTCTTCTTTGGAATTCCTCTTTTGGCGGGACACCTGAGGTTACAAACCTGAAAGGAGTCCTCCCATTCCACAGATTGACGAAAAACAATTGGGATCTGGCCAAATCCACAGAGAGGAAGATTCGTCCATGGGCCATGAGGTCTCCCCGACATTCCACGGCCCTCTCTGATACAAAATCCAGAGACAAAAGCCTGAGCAAGCGCCTCAGACTCGCTCTTTCTTCATATCCGGAAGAGTTCTTCTCATGGTTTATAGATCGGGCCTGCCATACCTACGTCCCCAAACCTAAGCTGAGTTTGTGTTTTCAGACTTCTGTCCTCAAAGTCCTGGGCCACACACCCTCCAGGCTGGGGCCCCTGGAGTCACATATTAGGACTGTGCCTACCCAATCCATGGGAATTCTGCCGATGCCATTGTCCAAAACAGTAAAATTTGGAGAACCCTACAAATCCCTGAGGCCATCCCAATAGTGCAGGTCGCCCGGGACAAACAAGGGCGGTCTGATACCAGCTGAGCATCTACCTCCACTCATACCATAGATGGATGTCCCCTGAGAAGAAGATTGAACCAGACAGGACCCTAGGCCATAATCGGATACATTGCTTTGGATTACAGGCATGTCTCCTCAAACGCCTGGATTCCAATACCAGCATAGAGGTTTTCCTGAGGCACCCATCAAAACAAATCTCGTCTCCACAAGGAACCTTGTGCATCGAGCTATGTCAAAAGCTTAGGAGAATACTTCAGGGTCCCGGTGCCACCGCCCCATTTTAAGGCCCTCATGGACACAAACACACATTAGGACCCATCCTCAGGAAAGTCCATTTCAAGTCAGCCACCCCGGTTTCTCCCGCAGAGCCATCAGATCTAAAACTGTCTTGTTGCTAGGAGATAATTGGAATGCGAGGCGGGCTTCCCAGGCATCCATCCTCGAACGGTGCCCTGGAGTCATTCCATATGGGATGTCCTGGAGCTGCCCAACAAGTCTCAATTGTCCCGCAGAAGGAATCCTTGAAGGGGGCATCCCACAACTCCCAACGTGGGAAAACCTCCATGGCCTCGAGATTCCGCTCCCTTCATGAAGGGGCCGTCATGCACAGAAACTCCAACCTGAGCCAACGTCTGATCCTCGCCCTGACTTCAGATGCATGAGATATAGGTTCAGATCTACAGGGGTACCTGCCGTGCCCTGGCCCTGAAACCCAAGTCTAGCTTGTGTTCTCAGACTTCCGTCCTCACACTCCAGGCCCCGAAGCCCGGAAGTTTCGCAATTCCAGACCCACAATGCAGCACTCTGCCTGCCCTCTAGAAAAAAAATTTGGCCTAATGAGCTGCCCCGGCACCTTATATGGGGATAAATCTACATGGCATTCGACTGTACCCAAAGTATATAGTCTAACCTCGGCACTAATGCACTGTCTGACAAAACCTGAGCTCGGACCTCCTGACCAACACCCAGACAGCTGACCGCACACTGAGCACATCAGAACCGCCATGGCCTTAGGTCATCATCTCTTCCCAACTGCGGTATTTCAGGCCTCAGAACCTAGACCTTATCTCCAACCACTGCCCAGGGGTGACTGTGATGCAGAAATCAGAACTCGTCCTTACCCATGGCAAGAAACCTTGTGGTTGGCATGTTGTCCAACGTTCAGTGTAGGAGAAACCAGCATTCACCCGGAGGCCCCGCCAATTCTTGAGTGCGAAGAGGGCATAAACACGCATTGTGACCCTCAGCGTGAGTCCTGTGCTCTAGTAAGTCCTCTCAGTGGCTCGACCATTAGATGACATAATGGGCTTGACATGTCCCTAGGCTCCAATTTTAAACCAGATTTCTGGTTGTCCGGTCGGCCCTCCCCAGGGCTCTACTCTGGAATACCTCATTTGGTGAGACACCTGAGGTTAAAAAACAAAACAAAGCAAATCAACAACAACAACAAAACGGACTTCTTCCATCCCCAGAATGACCCAAAACTCTTGGGACGGGGCAAAATCCCAGAGAGTAAGACTCGTCCATTTCCCATGAAGTCACCCGGAAATTTCACGACCATGAGTGACACGATATCCAGAGACAAAAACTTGAGCACGAGCCTCACACTCGCCCTTTTTTCATATCCTGAAGAGTTCTCCTCATGGTCTGTAGATCAGTCCTGCCATACCTATGACCCGAAACATAAGCCGCGTTTCTGGTTTCAGACAACGGTCAAAACAGCTCTGGCCTACACACCCTACAGGCTCAGGCCCCTGGAGCCAAACCTGAGGACTGTACTTGCCCTCTCCAAGGGAATTGTATGTGCCCATTCCAATGGCCACAACCCTACTAATAGGATAAAACTCCAAACTGCCTGAGGCCATCCCAATAGCGGTGGCTTCCCAGGACAAACAGGGGAAATCTGAGCTCATCTGAGCACCTACCTGCACTCAGACGCATAGACTGATGTCCCCAGAGGTAAAAAGGAACGAACAGGCCACTAGGCACTAAACGGATCCATTGCTGTGGTATCCAGTCATCTCTCCTCAGAGGCCTGGATTTCAATACCAGCGTATGGCTGTTTCTTGACTCACCCATCAGAAAACATCTCATCTACATATGGGAAACTTGCACGTTGGAGCTGTGTCAAAGCCTCTGTTTGGAAAAACCCTTCAGGACCCCAGTGCCACCGCTACATTCCAAGGTCTCCATAGACACAAAAAGACATTAGGACCCATCCACAGGAGAGTCCATTTCAACTCAGCCTCCTGGGTTGCTCCCCCAGATCCAGCAGATCTAACGTGTCTTGTTGCAAGGACACAATAGGAATGCGAGGTGGGCTACCCAGCCATCCATCCTTAGAACCCTGCTCGGAATCATTGCCCTGGAGCCAACCAACAGGTCTCAATTGTCCTGCAGAAGAATCTTTGCAGTTTGGAGCTTCTCACAAATAACATCGTGGGAAAACCCCCTCGGCCTCGTGACCCCCCCCCGCCCCTTCATGAAGGGCCATCAGGGACAGAAACACCAACCTGAGCGATCTTCTGATCCTCGCCCTGACATCATAAGCACGAGATCTCGATTCAGGTCTGTAGATTGTTCCTGCCTTGTCCTCACCCAGAAACCTAAGCCTAGCTAGTTCTCAGATTTCCTTCCTCAGACTACTGGCCCACAAGCCTCCAGTTTGAAAGCCAGAACTATAATGCAGCACTCTTCCTGCCCTCAGGAAGAAAAACATTGCCCTCTGGGGCTAGCCAGAAACTCCAAATGAGGATCAACCTGCACGCCATTCGACTGTACCCCAAATATATAGGCTGACCTGGGCACTATTGCCCTTTTTGACACAGCCTGAGCCTGGATTACCTGGCCCCACACAGAAAGCTGGCCGCTCACTGAGCACATCGGACCCGCCATGGTCTTAGGTCGTCATCTCTTCCCAACCTCGGTTGTCAAGTTTCAGAACCTAGACCTTATCTCCAATCACTGCCCAGGCTTGAAAGTGATGCAGAAATCACAACTCCTTCCCCGTGGCAAGAAACCATGTGGTTGGCATGTTGCCCAACGTTCAGTGTAGTTGAAACCAGTGTGGCCCATGAGGCCCCGCTCATGTTTGCGGGCCACATTGGTCCAAACAACACATTGTGACCCTCACCCTGATCCCAGTCCTCAATAAGGCCTCTCAGTGGCTGGATGAAGAGATAGCATATTGGGCTTGCCATGCCCCTAGGCCCCAAATTTTACCCATAGTTCGGGTTCTCCCTTCAGTTTTCCCCAGGGCTCTTCTTTGGAATTCCTCTTTTGGCGGGACACCTGAGGTAACAAACCTGAAAGGAGTCCTCCCATTCCACAGATTGACGAAAAACAATTGGGATCGGGCCAAATCCAGAGAGAGGAAGATTCGTCCATGGCCCATGAGGCCTCCCCGACATTCCACAGCCATCTCTGATACAAAATCCAGAGACAAAAGCCTGAGCAAGCGCCTCAGACTCGCTCTTTCTTCATATCCGGAAGCGTTCTACTCATGGTTTATAGATCGGGCCTGTCATACCTACGTCCCCAAATCTAAGCTGAGTTTGTGTTTTCAGACTTCTATCCTCAAAGTCCTGGGCCACACACCCTCCAGGCTGGGGCCCCTGGAGTCACACTTTAGGACTGTGCCTACCCAATCCATGGGAATTCTGCCGATGCCATTGTCCAAAACAGTAAAATTTGGAGAACCCTACAAATCCCTGAGGCCATCCCAATAGTGCAGGTCGCCCGGGACAAACAAGGGCGGTCTGATACCAGCTGAGCATCTACCTCCACTCATACCATAGATGGATGTCCCCTGAGAAGAAGATTGAACCAGACAGGACCCTAGGCCATAATCGGATACATTGCTTTGGATTACAGGCATGTCTCCTCAAAAGCCTGCATTCCAATACCAGCATAGAGGTTTTCCTGAGGCACCCATCCAAACAAATCTCGTCTCCACAAGGAACCTTGTGCATCGAGCTATGTCAAAAGCTTAGGATAATACTTCAGGGTCCCGGTGCCACCGCCCCATTTTAAGGCCTTCATGGACACAAACACACATTAGGACCCATCCTCAGGAAAGTCCATTTCAAGTCAGCCACCCCGGTTTCTCCCGCAGAGCCATCAGATCTAATACTGTCTTGTTGCTAGGAGACAATTGGAATGCGAGGCGGGCATCCCAGGCATCCATCCTCGAACGGTGCCCTGGAGACATTCCATATGGGATGTCCTGGAGCTGCCCAACAAGTCTCAATTGTCCCGCAGAAGGAATCCTTGAAGGGGGCATCCCACAACTCCCAACGTGGGAAAACCTCCGTGGCCTCGAGATTCCGCTCCCTTCATGAAGGGGCCGTCATGCACAGAAACTCCAACCTGAGCCAACGTCTGATCCTCGCCCTGACTTCAGATGCATGAGATATAGGTTCATATCTACAGGGGTACCTGCCGTGCCCTGGCCCTGAAACCCAAGTCTAGCTTGTGTTCTCAGACTTCCGTCCTCACACTCCAGGCCCCGAAGCCCGGAAGTTTCGCAATTCCAGACCCACAATGCAGCACTCTGCCTGCCCTCTAGAAAAAAAATTTGGCCTAATGAGCTGCCCCGGCACCTTATATGAGGTTAAATCTACATGGCATTCGACTGTACCCAAAGTATATAGTCTAACCTGGGCACTAATGCACTGTCTGACAAAACCTGAGCTCGGACCTCCTGACCAACACCCAGACAGCTGACCGCACACTGAGCACATCAGAACCGCCATGGCCTTAGGTCATCATCTCTTCCCAACTGCGGTTTTTCAGGCCTCAGAACCTAGACCTTATCTCCAACCACTGCCCACGGGTGCCTGTGATGCAGAAATCAGAACTCGTCCTTACCCATGGCAAGAAACCTTGTGGTTGGCATGTTGTCCAACGTTCAGTGTAGGAGAAACCAGCATTCACCCGGAGGCCCCGCCAATACTTTAGTGCGAAGAGGGCATAAACACGCATTGTGACCCTCAGCGTGAGTCCTGTGCTCTAGTAAGTCCTCTCAGTGGCTCGACCATTAGATGTCATAATGGGCTTGACATGTCCCTAGGCTCCAATTTTAAACCAGATTTCTGGTTGTCCGGTCGGCCCTCCCCAGGGCTCTACTCTGGAATACCTCATTTGGTGAGACACCTGAGGTTAAAAAACAAAACAAAGCAAATCAACAACAACAACAAAACGGACTTCTTCCATCCCCAGAATGACCCAAAACTCTTGGGACGGGGCAAAATCCCAGAGAGTAAGACTCGTCCATTTCCCATGAAGTCACCCGGAAATTTCACGACCATGAGTGACACGATATCCAGAGACAAAATTGAGCACGAGCCTCACACTCGCCCTTTTTTCATATCCTGAAGAGTTCTCCTCATGGTCTGTAGATCAGTCCTGCCATACCTATGACCCGAAACATAAGCCGCGTTTCTGGTTTTAGACAACGGTCAAAACAGCTCTGGCCTACACACCCTACAGGCTCAGGCCCCTGGAGCCAAACCTGAGGACTGTACTTGCCCTCTCCAAGGGAATTGTATGTGCCCATTCCAATGGCCACAACCCTACTAATAGGATAAAACTCCAAACTGCCTGAGGCCATCCCAATATCGGTGGCTTCCCAGGACAAACAGGGGCAATCTGAGCTCATCTGAGCACCTACCTGCACTCAGACGCATAGACTGATGTCCCCAGAAGTAAAAAGGAACGAACAGGCCACTAGGCACTAAACGGATCCATTGCTGTGGTATCCAGTCATCTCTCTTCAGAGGCCTGGATTTCAATACCAGCGTATGGCTGTTTCTTGACTCACCCATCAGAAAACATCTCATCTACATATGGGAAACTTGCACGTTGGAGCTGTGTCAAAGCCTCTGTTTGGAAAAACCCTTCAGGACCCCAGTGCCACCGCTACATTCCAAGGTCTCCATAGACACAAAAAGACATTAGGACCCATCCACAGGAGAGTCCATTTCAACTCAGCCTCCTGGGTTGCTCCCCCAGATCCAGCAGATCTAACGTGTCTTGTTGCAAGGACACAATAGGAATGCGAGGTGGGCTACCCAGCCATCCATCCTTAGAACCCTGCTCGGAATCGTTGCCCTGGAGCCAACCAACAGGTCTCAATTGTCCTGCAGAAGAATCTTTGCAGTTTGGAGCTTCTCACAACTAACATCGTGGGAAAACCCCCACGGCCTCGTGACCCCCCCCGCCCCTTCATGAAGGGCCATCAGGGACAGAAACACCAACCTGAGCGATCTTCTGATCCTCGCCCTGACATCATAAGCACGAGATCCCGATTCAGGTCTGTAGATTGTTCCTGCCTTGTCCTCACCCAGAAACCTAAGCCTAGCTTGTTCTCAGATTTCCTTCCTCAGACTACTGGCCCACAAGCCTCCAGTTTGAAAGCCAGAACTATAATGCAGCACTCTTCCTGCCCTCAGGAAGAAAAACATTGCCCTCTGGGGCTAGCCAGAAACTCCAAATGAGGATCAACCTGCACGCCATTCGACTGTACCCCAAATATATAGGCTGACCTGGGCACTATTGCCCTTTTTGACACAGCCTGAGCCTGGATTACCTGGCCCCACACAGAAAGCTGGCCGCTCACTGAGCACATCGGACCCGCCATGGTCTTAGGTCGTCATCTCTTCCCAACCTCGGTTGTCAAGTTTCAGAACCTAGACCTTATCTCCAATCACTGCCCAGGCTTGAAAGTGATGCAGAAATCACAACTCCTTCCCCGTGGCAAGAAACCATGTGGTTGGCATGTTGCCCAACGTTCAGTGTAGTTGAAACCAGTGTGGCCCATGAGGCCCCGCTCATGTTTGCGGGCCACATTGGTCCAAACCACACATTGTGACCCTCACCCTGATCCCAGTCCTCAATAAGGCCTCTCAGTGGCTGGATGAAGAGATAGCATATTGGGCTTGCCATGCCCCTAGGCCCCAAATTTTACCCATAGTTCGGGTTCTCCCTTCACTTTTCCCCAGGGCTCTTCTTTGGAATTCCTCTTTTGGCGGGACACCTGAGGTAACAAACCTGAAAGGAGTCCTCCCATTCCACAGATTGACGAAAATCATTTGGGATCGGCCAAATCCACAGAGAGGAAGATTCGTCCATGGCCCATGAGGCCTCCCCGACATTCCACGGCCATCTCTGATACAAAATCCAGAGACAAAAGCCTGAGCAAGCGCCTCAGACTCGCTCTTTGTTCATATCCGGAAGAGTTCTTCTCATGGTTTATAGATCGGGCCTGCCATACCTACGTCCCCAAACCAAAGCTGAGTTTGTGTTTTCAGACTTCTGTCCTCAAAGTCCTGGGCCACACACCCTCCAGGCTGGGGCCCCTGCAGTCACATATTAGGACTGTGCCTACCCAATCCATGGGAATTCTGCCGATGCCATTGTCCAAAACAGTAAAATTTGGAGAACCCTACAAATCCCTGAGGCCATCCCAATAGTGCAGGTCGCCCGGAACAAACAAGGGCGGTCTGATACCAGCTGAGCATCTACCTCCACTCATACAATAGACGGATGTCCACTGAGAAGAAGATTGAACCAGACAGGACCCTAGGCCATAATCGGATACATTGCTTTGGATTACAGGCATGTCTCCTCAAAAGCCTGGATTCCAATACCAGCATAGAGGTTTTCCTGAGGCACCCATCAAAACAAATCTCGTCTCCACAAGGAGCCTTGTGTATTGAGCTATGTCAAAAGCTTAGGAGAATACTTCAGGGTCCCGGTGCCACCGCCCCATTTTAAGGCCCTCATGGACACAAACACACATTAGGACCCATCCTCAGGAAAGTCCATTTCAAGTCAGCCACCCCGGTTTCTCCCGCAGAGCCATCAGATCTAAACTGTCTTGTTGCTAGAAGACAATTGGAATGCGAGGCGGCTTCCCAGGCATCCATCCTCGAACGGTGCCCTGGAGTCATTCCATATGGGATGTCCTGGAGCTGCCCAGTAAGTCTCAATGGTCCTGCAGAAGGAATCCTTGAAGGGGGCATCCCACAGCTCCCAACGTGGGAAAACCTCCATGGCCTCGAGATTCCGCTCCCTTCATGAAGGGGCCGTCATGCACAGAAACTCCAACCTGAGCCAACGTCTGATCCTCGCCCTGACTTCAGATGCATGAGATATAGGTTCAGATCTACAGGGGTACCTGCCGTGCCCTGGCCCTGAAACCCAAGTCTAGCTTGTGTTCTCAGACTTCCGTCCTCACACTCCAGGCCCCGAAGCCCGGAAGTTTCGCAATTCCACACCCACAATGCAGCACTCTGCCTGCCCTCTAGAAAAAAAATTTGGCCTAATGAGCTGCCCAGGCACCTTATATGAGGATAAATCTACATGGCATTCGACCGTACCCAAAGTATATAGTCTAACCTGGGCACTAATGCACTGTCTGACACAACCTGAGCTCGGACCTCCTGACCAACACCCAGACAGCTGACCGCACACTGAGCACATCAGAACCGCCATGGCCTTAGGTCATCATCTCTTCCCAACTGCGGTTTTTCAGGCCTCAGAACCTAGACCTTATCTCCAACCACTGCCCAGGGGTGCCTGTGATGCAGAAATCAGAACTCGTCCTTACCCATGGCAAGAAACCTTGTGGTTGGCATGTTGTCCAACGTTCAGTGTAGGAGAATCCAGCATTCACCCGGAGGCCCCACCAATTCTTGAGTGCGAAGAGGGCATAAACACGCATTGTGACCCTCAGCGTGAGTCCTGTGCTCTAGGTAGTCCTCTCAGTGGCTCGACCATTAGATGTCATAATGGGCTTGACATGTCCCTAGGCCCCAATTTTAAACCAGATTTCTGGTTGTCCGGTCGGCCCTCCCCAGGGCTCTACTCTGGAATACCTCATTTGGTGAGACACCTGAGGTTAAAAAACAAAACAAAGCAAATCAACAACAACAACAAAACGGACTTCTTCCATCCCCAGAATGACCCAAAACTCTTGGGACGGGGCAAAACCCCAGAGAGTAAGACTCGTCCATTTCCCATGAAGTCACCCGGAAATTTCACGACCATGAGTGACACGATATCCAGAGACAAAAACTTGAGCACGAGCCTCACACTCGCCCTTTTTTCATATCCTGAAGAGTTCTCCTCATGGTCTGTAGATCAGTCCTGCCATACCTATGACCCGAAACATAAGCCGCGTTTGTGTTTTCAGACAACTGTCCAAACAGCTCTGGCCTACACACCCTACAGGCTCAGGCCCCTGGAGCCAAACCTGAGGACTGTACTTGCCCTCTCCAAGGGAATTGTATGTGCCCATTCCAATGGCCACAACCCTACTAATAGGATAAACCTCCAAACTGCCTGAGGCCATCCCAATAGTGGTGGCTTCCCAGGACAAACAGGGGCAATCTGAGCTCATCTGAGCACCTACCTGCACTCAGACGCATAGACTGATGTCCCCAGAGGTAAAAAGGAACGAACCGGCCCCTAGGCACTAAACGGATCCATTGCTGTGGTATCCAGTCATCTCTCCTCAGAGGCCTGGATTTCAATACCAGCGTATGGCTGTTTCTTGACTCACCCATCAGAAAACATCTCATCTACATATGGGAAACTTGCACGTTGGAGCTGTGTCAAAGCCTCTGTTTGGAAAAATCCTTCAGGACCCCAGTGCCACCGCTACATTCCAAGGTCTCCAAAGACACAAAAAGACATTAGGACCCATCCACAGGAGAGTCCATTTCAACTCAACCTCCTGGGTTGCTCCCCCAGATCCAGCAGATCTAACCTGTCTTGTTGCTAGGACACAATTGGAATGCGAGGTGGGCTACCCAGCCATCCATCCTTAGAACCCTGCTCGGAATCGTTGCCCTGGAGCCAACCAACAGGTCTCAATTGTCCTGCAGAAGAATCTTTGCAGTTTGGAGCTTCTCACATCTAACATCGTGGGAAAACCCCCACGGCCTCGTGACCCCCCGCCCCTTCATGAAGGGCCATCAGGGACAGAAACACCAACCTGAGCGATCTTCTGATCCTCGCCCTGACATCATAAGCACGAGATCTCGATTCAGGTCTGTAGATTGTTCCTGCCTTGTCCTCACCCAGAAACCTAAGCCTAGCTTGTTCTCAGATTTCCTTCCTCAGACTACTGGCCCACAAGCCTCCAGTTTGAAAACCAGAACTATAATGCAGCACTCTTCCTGCCCTCAGGAAGAAAAACATTGCCCTCTGGGGCTACCCAGAAACTCCAAATGAGGATCAACCTGCACGCCATTCGACTGTACCCCAAATATATAGGCTGACCTGGGCACTATTGCCCTTTTTGACACAGCCTGAGCCTGGATTACCTGGCCCCACAAAGAAAGCTGGCCGCTCACTGAGCACATCGGACCCGCCATGGTCTTAGGTCGTCATCTCTTCCCAACCTCGGTTGTCAAGTTTCAGAACCTAGACCTTATCTCCAATCACTGCCCAGGCTTGAAAGTGATGCAGAAATCACAACTCCTTCCCCGTGGCAAGAAACCATGTGGTTGGCATGTTGCCCAACGTTCAGTATAGTTGAAACCAGTGTGGCCCATGAGGCCCTGCTCATGTTTGCGGGCCACATTGGTCCAAACCACACATTGTGACCCTCACCCTGATCCCAGTCCTCAATAAGGCCTCTCAGTGGCTGGATGAAGAGATAGCATATTGGGCTTGCCATGCCCCTAGGCCCCAAATTTTACCCATAGTTCGGGTTCTCCCTTCACTTTTCCCCAGGGCTCTTCTTTGAAATTCCTCTTTTGGCGGGACACCTGAGGTAACAAACCTGAAAGGAGTCCTCCCATTCCACAGATTGACGAAAAACAATTGGGATCGGGCCAAATCCAGAGAGAGGAAGATTCGTCCATGGCCCATGAGGCCTCCCCGACATTCCACGGCCATCTCTGATACAAAATCCAGAGACAAAAACCTGAGCAAGCGCCTCAGACTCGCTCTTTCTTCATATCCGGAAGAGTTCTTCTCATGGTTTATATATCGGGCCTGTCATACCTACGTCCCCAAACCTAAGCTGAGTTTGTGTTTTCAGACTTCTGTCCTCAAAGTCCTGGGCCACACACCCTCCAGGCTGGGGCCCCTGGAGTCACACATTAGGACTGTGCCTACCCAATCCATGGGAATTCTGCCGATGCCATTGTCCAAAACAGTAAAATTTGGAGAACCCTACATATCCCTGAGGCCATCCCAATAGTGCAGGTCGCCCGGGACAAACAAGGGCGGTCTGATACCAGCTGAGCATCTACCTCCACTCATACCATAGACGGATGTCCCCTGAGAAGAAGATTGAACCAGACAGGACCCTAGGCCATAATCGGATACATTGCTTTGGATTACAGGCATGTCTCCTCAAAAGCCTGGATTCCAATACCAGCATAGAGGTTTTCCTGAGGCACCCATCAAAACAAATCTCGTCTCCACAAGGAACCTTGTGCATCGAGCTATGTCAAAAGCTTAGGAGAATACTTCAGGGTCCCGGTGCCACCGCCCCATTTTAAGGACCTCATGGACACAAACACACATTAGGACCCATCCTCAGGAAAGTCCATTTCAAGTCAGCCACCCCGGTTTCTCCCGCAGAGCCATCAGATCCAAAACTGTCTTGTTGCTAGGAGATAATTGGAATGCGAAGCGGGCTTCCCAGGCATCCATCCTCGAACGGTGCCCTGGAGTCATTCCATATGGGATGTCCTGGAGCTGCCCAACAAGTCTCAATTGTCCCGCAGAAGGAATCCTTGAAGGGGGCATCCCACAACTCCCAACGTGGGAAAACCTCCATGGCCTCGAGATTCCGCTCCCTTCATGAAGGGGCCGTCATGCACAGAAACTCCAACCTGAGCCAACGTCTGATCCTCGCCCTGACTTCAGATGCATGAGATATAGGTTCAGATCTACAGGGGTACCTGCCGTGCCCTGGCCCTGAAACCCAAGTCTAGCTTGTGTTCTCAGACTTCCGTCCTCACACTCCAGGCCCCGAAGCCCGGAAGTTTCGCAATTCCACACCCACAATGCAGCACTCTGCCTGCCCTCTAGAAAAAAAATTTGGCCTAATGAGCTGCCCCGGCACCTTATATGGGGATAAATCTACATGGCATTCGACTGTACCCAAAGTATATAGTCTAACCTGGGCTCTAATGCACTGTGTGACACAACCTGAGCTCGGACCTCCTGACCAACACCCAGACAGCTGACCGCACACTGAGCACATCAGAACCGCCATGGCCTTAGGTCATCATCTCTTCCCAACTGCGGTTTTTCAGGCCTCAGAACCTAGACCTTATCTCCAACCACTGCCCACGGGTGCCTGTGATGCAGAAATCAGAACTCGTCCTTACCCATGGCAAGAAACCTTGTGGTTGGCATGTTGTCCAACGTTCAGTGTAGGAGAAACCAGCATTCACCCGGAGGCCCCGCCAATTCTTGCGTGCGAAGAGGGCATAAACACGCATTGTGACCCTCAGCGTGAGTCCTGTGCTCTAGGAAGTCCTCTCAGTGGCTCGACCATTAGATGTCATAATGGGCTTGACATGTCCCTAGGCCCCAATTTTAAACCAGATTTCTGGTTGTTCGGTCGGCCCTCCCCAGGGCTCTACTCTGGAATACCTCATTTGGTGAGACACCTGAGGTTAAAAAACAAAACAAAGCAAATCAACAACAACAACAAAACGGACTTCTTCCATCCCCAGAATGACCCAAAACTCTTGGGACGGGGCAAAACCCCAGAGAGTAAGACTCGTCCATTTCCCATGAAGTCACCCGGAAATTTCACGACCATGAGTGACACGATATCCAGAGACAAAAACTTGAGCACGAGCCTCACACTCGCCCTTTTTTCATATCCTGAAGAGTTCTCCTCATGGTCTGTAGATCAGTCCTGCCATACCTATGACCCGAAACATAAGCCACGTTTGTGTTTTCAGACAACTGTCCAAACAGCTCTGGCCTACACACCCTACAGGCTCAGGCCCCTGGAGCCAAACCTGAGGACTGTACTTGCCCTCTCCAAGGGAATTGTATGTGCCCATTCCAATGGCCACAACCCTACTAATAGGATAAACCTCCAAACTGCCTGAGGCCATCCCAATAGTGGTGGCTTCCCAGGACAAACAGGGGCAATCTGAGCTCATCTGAGCACCTACCTGCACTCAGACGCATAGACTGATGTCCCCAGAGGTAAAAAGGAACGAACAGGCCCCTAGGCACTAAACGGATCCATTGCTGTGGTATCCAGTCATCTCTCCTCAGAGGCCTGGATTTCAATACCAGCGTATGGCTGTTTCTTGACTCACCCATCAGAAAACATCTCATCTACATATGGGAAACTTGCACGTTGGAGCTGTGTCAAAGCCTCTGTTTGGAAAAACCCTTCAGGACCCCAGTGCCACCGCTACATTCCAAGGTCTCCATAGACACAAAAAGACATTAGGACCCATCCACAGGAGAGTCCATTTCAACTCAGCCTCCTGGGTTGCTCCCCCAGATCCAGCAGATCTAACCTGTCTTGTTGCTAGGACACAATTGGAATGCGAGGTGGGCTACCCAGCCATCCATCCTTAGAACCCTGTTAGGAATTGTTGCCCTGGAGCCAACCAACAGGTCTCAATTGTCCTGCAGAAGAATCTTTGCAGTTTGGAGCTTCTCACTACTAACATCGTGGGAAAACCCCCACGGCCTCGTGACCCCCCCGCCCCTTCATGAAGGGCCATCAGGGACAGAAACACCAACCTGAGCGGTCTTCTGATCCTCGCCCTGACATCATAAGCACGAGATCTCGATTCAGGTCTGTAGATTGTTCCTGCCTTGTCCTCACCCAGAAACCTAAGCCTAGCTTGTTCTCAGATTTCCTTCCTCAGACTACTGGCCCACAAGCCTCCAGTTTGAAAACCAGAACTATAATGCAGCACTCTTCCTGCCCTCAGGAAGAAAAACATTGACCTCTGGGGCTACCCAGATACTCCAAATGAGGATCAACCTGCACGCCATTCGACTGTACCCCAAATATATAGGCTGACCTGGGCACTATTGCCCTTTTTGACACAGCCTGAGCCTGGATTACCTGGCCCCACACAGAAAGCTGGCCGCTGACTGAGCACATCGGACCCGCCATGGTCTTAGGTCGTCATCTCTTCCCAACCTCGGTTGTCAAGTTTCAGAACCTAGACCTTATCTCCAATCACTGCCCAGGCTTGAAAGTGATGCAGAAATCACAACTCCTTCCCCGTGGCAAGAAACCATGTGGTTGGCATGTTGCCCAACGTTCAGTGTAGTTGAAACCAGTGTGGCCCATGAGGCCCCGCTCATGTTTGCGGGCCACATTGGTCCAAACAACACATTGTGACCCTCACCCTGATCCCAGTCCTCAATAAGGCCTCTCAGTGGCTGGATGAAGAGATAGCATATTGGGCTTGCCATGCCCCTAGGCCCCAAATTTTACCCATAGTTCGGGTTCTCCCTTCACTTTTCCCCAGTGCTCTTTGGAATTCCTCTTTTGGCGGGACACCTGAGGTAACAAACCTGAAAGGAGTCCTCCCATTCCACAGATTGACGAAAAACAATTGGGATCGGGCCAAATCCAGAGAGAGGAAGATTCGTCCATGGCCCATGAGGCCTCCCCGACATTCCACGGCCATCTCTGATACAAAATCCAGAGACAAAAACCTGAGCAAGCGCCTCAGACTCGCTCTTTCTTCATATCCGGAAGAGTTCTTCTCATGGTTTATAGATCGGGCCTGTCATACCTACGTCCCCAAACCTAAGCTGAGTTTGTGTTTTCAGACTTCTGTCCTCAAAGTCCTGGGCCACACACCCTCCAGGCTGGGGCCCCTGGATTCACACATTAGGACTGTGCCTACCCAATCCATGGGAATTCTGCCGATGCCATTGTCCAAAACAGTAAAATTTGGAGAACCCTACAAATCCCTGAGGCCATCCCAATAGTGCAGGTCGCCCGGGACAAACAAGGGCGGTCTGATACCAGTTGAGCATCTACCTCCACTCATACCATAGACGGATGTCCCCTGAGAAGAAGATTGAACCAGACAGGACCCTAGGCCATAATCGGATACATTGCTTTGGATTACAAGCATGTCTCCTCAAAAGCCTGGATTCCAATACCAGCATAGAGGTTTTCCTGAGGCACCCATCAAAACAAATCTCGTTTCCACAAGAAACCTTGTGCATCGAGCTATGTCAAAAGCTTAGGAGAATACTTCAGGGTCCCGGTGCCACCGCCCCATTTTAAGGACCTCATGGACACAAACACACATTAGGACCCAGCCTCAGGAAAGTCCATTTCAAGTCAGCCACCCCGGTTTCTCCCGCAGAGCCATCAGATCTAAACTGTCTTGTTGCTAGGAGACAATTGGAATGCGAGGCGGGCTTCCCAGGCATCCATCCTCGAACGGTGCCCTGGAGTCATTCCATATGGGATGTCCTGGAGCTTCCCCCAAGTCTCAATTGTCCCGCAGAAGGAATCCTTGAAGTGGGCATCCCACAACTCCCAACGTGGGAAAACCTCCATGGCCTCGAGATTCCGCTCCCTTCATGAAGGGGCCGTCATGCACAGAAACTCCAACCTGAGCCAACGTCTGATCCTCGCCCTGACTTCAGATGCATGAGATATAGGTTCAGATCTACAGGGGTACCTGCCGTGCCCTGGCTCTGAAACCCAAGTCTAGCTTGTGTTCTCAGACTTCCGTCCTCACACTCCAGGCCCCGAAGCCCGGAAGTTTCGCAATTCCACACCCACAATGCAGCACTCTGCCTGCCCTCTAGAAAAAAAATTTGGCCTAATGAGCTGCCCCGGCACCTTATATGAGGATAAATCTACATGGCATTCGACTGTACCCAACGTATATAGTCTAACCTGGGCACTAATGCACTGTCTGACACAACCTGAGCTCGGACCTCCTGACCAACACCCAGACAGCTGACCGCACACTGAGCACATCAGAACCGCCATGGCCTTAGGTCATCATCTCTTCCCAACTGCGGTTTTTCAGGCCTCAGAACCTAGACCTTATCTCCAACCACTGCCCAGGGGTGCCTGTGATGCAGAAATCAGAACTCGTCCTTACCCATGGCAAGAAACCTTGTGGTTGGCATGTTGTCCAACGTTCAGTGTAGGAGAAACCAGCATTCACCCGGAGGCCCCGCCAATTCTTGCGTGCGAAGAGGGCATAAACACGCATTGTGACCCTCAGCGTGAGTCCTGTGCTCTAGGAAGTCCTCTCAGTGGCTCGACCATTAGATGTCATAATGGGCTTGACATGTCCCTAGGCCCCAATTTTAAACCAGATTTCTGGTTGTTCGGTCGGCCCTCCCCAGGGCTCTACTCTGGAATACCTCATTTGGTGAGACACCTGAGGTTAAAAAACAAAACAAAGCAAATCAACAACAACAACAAAACGGACTTCTTCCATCCCCAGAATGACCCAAAACTCTTGGGACGGGGCAAAACCCCAGAGAGTAAGACTCGTCCATTTCCCATGAAGTCACCCGGAAATTTCACGACCATGAGTGACACGATATCCAGAGACAAAAACTTGAGCACGAGCCTCACACTCGCCCTTTTTTCATATCCTGAAGAGTTCTCCTCATGGTCTGTAGATCAGTCCTGCCATACCTATGACCCGAAACATAAGCCACGTTTGTGTTTTCAGACAACTGTCCAAACAGCTCTGGCCTACACACCCTACAGGCTCAGGCCCCTGGAGCCAAACCTGAGGACTGTACTTGCCCTCTCCAAGGGAATTGTATGTGCCCATTCCAATGGCCACAACCCTACTAATAGGATAAACCTCCAAACTGCCTGAGGCCATCCCAATAGTGGTGGCTTCCCAGGACAAACAGGGGCAATCTGAGCTCATCTGAGCACCTACCTGCACTCAGACGCATAGACTGATGTCCCCAGAGGTAAAAAGGAACGAACAGGCCCCTAGGCACTAAACGGATCCATTGCTGTGGTATCCAGTCATCTCTCCTCAGAGGCCTGGATTTCAATACCAGCGTATGGCTGTTTCTTGACTCACCCATCAGAAAACATCTCATCTACATATGGGAAACTTGCACGTTGGAGCTGTGTCAAAGCCTCTGTTTGGAAAAACCCTTCAGGACCCCAGTGCCACCGCTACATTCCAAGGTCTCCATAGACACAAAAAGACATTAGGACCCATCCACAGGAGAGTCCATTTCAACTCAGCCTCCTGGGTTGCTCCCCCAGATCCAGCAGATCTAACCTGTCTTGTTGCTAGGACACAATTGGAATGCGAGGTGGGCTACCCAGCCATCCATCCTTAGAACCCTGCTCGGAATCGTTGCCCTGGAGCCAACCAACAGGTCTCAATTGTCCTGCAGAAGAATCTTTGCAGTTTGGAGCTTCTCACAACTAACATCGTGGGAAAACCCCCACGGCCTCGTGACCCCCCCGCCCCTTCATGAAGGGCCATCAGGGACAGAAACACCAACCTGAGCGATCTTCTGATCCTCGCCCTGACATCATAAGCACGAGATCTCGATTCAGGTCTGTAGATTGTTCCTGCCTTGTCCTCACCCAGAAACCTAAGCCTAGCTTGTTCTCAGATTTCCTTCCTCAGACTACTGGCCCACAAGCCTCCAGTTTGAAAGCCAGAACTATAATGCAGCACTCTTCCTGCCCTCAGGAAGAAAAACATTGCCCTCTGGGGCTACCCAGAAACTCCAAATGAGGATCAACCTGCACGCCATTCGACTGTACCCCAAATATATAGGCTGACCTGGGCACTATTGCCCTTTTTGACACAGCCTGAGCCTGGATTACCTGGCCCCACACAGAAAGCTGGCCGCTCACTGAGCACATCGGACCCGCCATGGTCTTAGGTCGTCATCTCTTCCCAACCTCGGTTGTCAAGTTTCAGAACCTAGACCTTATCTCCAATCACTGCCCAGGCTTGAAAGTGATGCAGAAATCACAACTCCTTCCCCGTGGCAAGAAACCATGTGGTTGGCATGTTGCCCAACGTTCAGTGTAGTTGAAACCAGTGTGGCCCATGAGGCCCCGCTCATGTTTGCGGGCCACATTGGTCCAAACCACACATTGTGACCCTCACCCTGATCCCAGTCCTCAATAAGGCCTCTCAGTGGCTGGATGAAGAGATAGCATATTGGGCTTGCCATGCCCCTAGGCCCCAAATTTTACCCATAGTTCGGGTTCTCCCTTCACTTTTCCCCAGGGCTCTTCTTTGGAATTCCTCTTTTGGCGGGACACCTGAGGTAACAAACCTGAAAGGAGTCCTCCCATTCCACAGATTGACGAAAAACAATTGGGATCGGGCCAAATCCACAGAGAGGATCGTCCATGGCCGATTAGGCCTCCCCGACATTCCACGGCCATCTCTGATACAAAATCCAGAGACAAAAGCCTGAGCAAGCGCCTCAGACTCGCTCTTTCTTCATATCCGGAAGAGTTCTTCTCATGGTTTATAGATCGGGCCTGTCATACCTACGTCCCCAAACCTAAGCTGAGTTTGTGTTTTCAGACTTCTGTCCTCAAAGTCCTGGGCCACACACCCTCCAGGCTGGGGCCCCTGGAGTCACACATTAGGACTGTGCCTACCCAATCCATGGGAATTCTGCCGATGCCATTGTCCAAAACAGTAAAATTTGGAGAACCCTACAAATCCCTGAGGCCATCCCAATAGTGCAGGTGGCCCGGGACAAACAAGGGCGGTCTGATACCAGCTGAGCATCTACCTCCACTCATACCATAGATGGATGTCCCCTGAGAAGAAGATTGAACCAGACAGGACCCTAGGCCATAATCGGATACATTGCTTTGGATTACAGGCATGTCTCCTCAAACGCCTGGATTCCAATACCAGCATAGAGGTTTTCCTGAGGCACCCATCAAAACAAATCTCGTCTCCACAAGGAACCTTGTGCATCGAGCTATGTCAAAAGCTTAGGAGAATACTTCAGGGTCCCGGTGCCACCGCCCCATTTTAAGGCCCTCATGGACACAAACACACATTAGGACCCATCCTCAGGAAAGTCCATTTCAAGTCAGCCACCCCGGTTTCTCCCGCAGAGCCATCAGATCTAAAACTGTCTTGTTGCTAGGAGATAAATGGAATGCGTGGCGGGCTTCCCAGGCATCCATCCTCGAACGGTGCCCTGGAGTCATTCCATATGGGATGTCCTGGAGCTGCCCAACAAGTCTCAATTGTCCCGCAGAAGGAATCCTTGAAGGGGGCATCCCACAACTCCCAACGTGGGAAAACCTCCATGGCCTCGAGATTCCGCTCCCTTCATGAAGGGGCCGTCATGCACAGAAACTCCAACCTGAGCCAACGTCTGATCCTCGCCCTGACTTCAGATGCATGAGATATAGGTTCAGATCTACAGGGGTACCTGCCGTGCCCTGGCCCTGAAACCCAAGTCTAGCTTGTGTTCTCAGACTTCCGTCCTCACACTCCAGGCCCCGAAGCTCGGAAGTTTCGCAATTCCAGACCCTCAATGCAGCACTCTGCCTGCCCTCTAGAAAAAAAATTTGGCCTAATGAGCTGCCCCGGCACCTTATATGGGGATAAATCTACATGGCATTCGACTGTACCCAAAGTATATAGTCTAACCTGGGCACTAATGCACTGTCTGACACAACCTGAGCTCGGACCTCCTGACCAACACCCAGACAGCTGACCGCACACTGAGCACATCAGAACCGCCATGGCCTTAGGTCATCATCTCTTCCCAACTGCGGTTTTTCAGGCCTCAGAACCTAGACCTTATCTCCAACCACTGCCCAGGGGTGCCTGTGATGCAGAAATCAGAACTCGTCCTTACCCATGGCAAGAAACCTTGTGGTTGGCATGTTGTCCAACGTTCAGTGTAGGAGAAACCAGCATTCACCCGGAGGCCCCGCCAATTCTTGAGTGCGAAGAGGGCATAAACACGCATTGTGACCCTCAGCGTGAGTCCTGTGCTCTAGGAAGTCCTCTCAGTGGCTCGACCATTAGATGTCATAATGGGCTTGACATGTCCCTAGGCCCCAATTTTAAACCAGATTTCTGGTTGTCCGGTCGGCCCTCCCCAGGGCTCTACTCTGGAATACCTCATTTGGTGAGACACCTGAGGTTAAAAAACAAAACAAAGCAAATCAACAACAACAACAAAACGGACTTCTTCCATCCCCAGAATGACCCAAAACTCTTGGGACGGGGCAAAACCCCAGAGAGTAAGACTCGTCCATTTCCCATGAAGTCACCCGGAAATTTCACGACCATGAGTGACACGATATCCAGAGACAAAAACTTGAGCACGAGCCTCACACTCGCCCTTTTTTCATATCCTGAAGAGTTCTCCTCATGGTCTGTAGATCAGTCCTGCCATACCTATGACCCGAAACATAAGCCGTGTTTGTGTTTTCAGACAACTGTCCAAACAGCTCTGGCCTACACACCCTACAGGCTCAGGCCCCTGGAGCCAAACCTGAGGACTGTACTTGCCCTCTCCAAGGGAATTGTATGTGCCCATTCCAATGGCCACAACCCTACTAATAGGATAAACCTCCAAACTGCCTGAGGCCATCCCAATAGTGGTGGCTTCCCAGGACAAACAGGGGCAATCTGAGCTCATCTGAGCACCTACCTGCACTCAGACGCATAGACTGATGTCCCCAGAGGTAAAAAGGAACGAACAGGCCCCTAGGCACTAAACGGATCCATTGCTGTGGTATCCAGTCATCTCTCCTCAGAGGCCTGGATTTCAATACCAGCGTATGGCTGTTTCTTGACTCACCCATCAGAAAACATCTCATCTACATATGGGAAACTTGCACGTTGGAGCTGTGTCAAAGCCTCTGTTTGGAAAAACCCTTCAGGACCCCAGTGCCACCGCTACATTCCAAGGTCTCCATAGACACAAAAAGACATTAGGACCCATCCACAGGAGAGTCCATTTCAACTCAGCCTCCTGGGTTGCTCCCCCAGATCCAGCAGATCTAACCTGTCTTGTTGCTAGGACACAATTGGAATGCGAGGTGGGCTACCCAGCCATCCATCCTTAGAACCCTGCTCGGAATCGTTGCCCTGGAGCCAACCAACAGGTCTCAATTGTCCTGCAGAAGAATCTTTGCAGTTTGGAGCTTCTCACAACTAACATCGTGGGAAAACCCCCACGGCCTCGTGACCCCCCCGCCCCTTCATGAAGGGCCATCAGGGACAGAAACACCAACCTGAGCGATCTTCTGATCCTCGCCCTGACATCATAAGCACGAGATCTCGATTCAGGTCTGTAGATTGTTCCTGCCTTGTCCTCACCCAGAAACCTAAGCCTAGCTTGTTCTCAGATTTCCTTCCTCAGACTACTGGCCCACAAGCCTCCAGTTTGAAAGCCAGAACAATAATGCAGCACTCTTCCTGCCCTCAGGAAGAAAAACATTGCCCTCTGGGGCTACCCAGAAACTCCAAATGAGGATCAACCTGCACCCCATTCGACTGTACCCCAAATATATAGGCTGACCTGGGCACTATTGCCCTTTTTGACACAGCCTGAGCCTGGATTACCTGGCCCCACACAGAAAGCTGGCCGCTGACTGAGCACATCGGACCCGCCATGGTCTTAGGTCGTCATCTCTTCCCAACCTCGGTTGTCAAGTTTCAGAACCTAGACCTTATCTCCAATCACTGCCCAGGCTTGAAAGTGATGCAGAAATCACAACTCCTTCCCCGTGGCAAGAAACCATGTGGTTGGCATGTTGCCCAACGTTCAGTGTAGTTGAAACCAGTGTGGCCCATGAGGCCCCGCTCATGTTTGCGGGCCACATTGGTCCAAACCACACATTGTGTCCCTCACCCTGATCCCAGTCCTCAATAAGGCCTCTCATTGGCTGGATGAAGAGATAGCATATTGGGCTTGCCATGCCCCTAGGCCCCAAATTTTACCCATAGTTCGGGTTCTCCCTTCACTTTTCCCCAGGGCTCTTCTTTGGAATTCCTCTTTTGGCGGGACACCTGAGGTAACAAACCTGAAAGGAGTCCTCCCATTCCACAGATTGACGAAAAACAATTGGGATCGGGCCAAATCCACAGAGAGGAAGATTCGTCCATGGCCCATGAGGCCTCCCCGACATTCCACGGCCATCTATGATACAAAATCCAGAGACAAAAGCCTGAGCAAGCGCCTCAGACTCGCTCTTTCTTCATATCCGGAAGAGTTCTTCTCATGGTTTATAGATCGGGCCTGTCATACCTACGTCCCCAAACCTAAGCTGAGTTTGTGTTTTCAGACTTCTGTCCTCAAAGTCCTGGGCCACACACCCTCCAGGCTGGGGCCCCTGGAGTCACACATTAGGACTGTGCCTACCCAATCCATGGGAATTCTGCCGATGCCATTGTCCAAATCAGTTTAATTTGGAGAACCCTACAATTCCCTGAGGCCATCCCAATAGTGCAGGTCGCCCGGGACAAACAAGGGCGGTCTGATACCAGCTGAGCATCTACCTCCACTCATACCATAGATGGATGTCCCCTGAGAAGAAGATTGAACCAGACAGGACCCTAGGCCATAATCGGATACATTGCTTTGGATTACAGGCATGTCTCCTCAAACGCCTGGATTCCAATACCAGCATAGAGGTTTTCCTGAGGCACCCATCAAAACAAATCTCGTCTCCACAAGGAACCTTGTGCATCGAGCTATGTCAAAAGCTTAGGAGAATACTTCAGGGTCCCGGTGCCACCGCCCCATTTTAAGGACCTCATGGACACAAACACACATTAGGACCCATCCTCAGGAAAGTCCATTTCAAGTCAGCCACCCCGGTTTCTCCCGCAGAGCCATCAGATCTAAAACTGTCTTGTTGCTAGGAGATAATTGGAATGCGAGGCGGGCTTCCCAGGCATCCATCCTCGAACGGTGCCCTGGAGTCATTCCATATGGGATGTCCTGGAGCTGCCCAACAAGTCTCAATTGTCCCGCAGAAGGAATCCTTGAAGGGGGCATCCCACAACTCCCAACGTGGGAAAACCTCCATGGCCTCGAGATTCCGCTCCCTTCATGAAGGGGCCGTCATGCACAGAAACTCCAACCTGAGCCAACGTCTGATCCTCGCCCTGACTTCAGATGCATGAGATATAGGTTCAGATCTACAGGGGTACCTGCCGTGCCCTGGCCCTGAATCCCAAGTCTAGCTTGTGTTCTCAGACTTCCGTCCTCACACTCCAGGCCCCGAAGCCCGGAAGTTTCGCAATTCCAGACCCACAATGCAGCACTCTGCCTGCCCTCTAGAAAAAAAATTTGGCCTAATGAGCTGCCCCGGCACCTTATATGGGGATAAATCTACATGGCATTCGACTGTACCCAAAGTATATAGTCTAACCTGGGCACTAATGCACTGTGTGACACAACCTGAGCTCGGACCTCCTGACCAACACCCAGACAGCTGACCGCACACTGAGCACATCAGAACCGCCATGGCCTTAGGTCATCATCTCTTCCCAACTGCGGTTTTTCAGGCCTCAGAACCTAGACCTTATCTCCAACCACTGCCCAGGGGTGCCTGTGATGCAGAAATCAGAACTCGTCCTTACCCATGGCAAGAAACCTTGTGGTTGGCATGTTGTCCAACGTTCAGTGTAGGAGAAACCAGCATTCACCCGGAGGCCCCGCCAATTCTTGAGTGCGAAGAGGGCATAAACACGCATTGTGACCCTCAGCGTGAGTCCTGTGCTCTAGGAAGTCCTCTCAGTGGCTCGACCATTAGATGTCATAATGGGCTTGACATGTCCCTAGGCCCCAATTTTAAACCAGATTTCTGGTTGTCCGGTCGGCCCTCCCCAGGGCTCTACTCTGGAATACCTCATTTGGTGAGACACCTGAGGTTAAAAAACAAAACAAAGCAAATCAACAACAACAACAAAACGGACTTCTTCCATCCCCAGAATGACCCAAAACTCTTGGGACGGGGCAAAACCCCAGAGAGTAAGACTCGTCCATTTCCCATGAAGTCACCCGGAAATTTCACGACCATGAGTGACACGATATCCAGAGACAAAAACTTGAGCACGAGCCTCACACTCGCCCTTTTTTCATATCCTGAAGAGTTCTCCTCATGGTCTGTAGATCAGTCCTGCCATACCTATGACCCGAAACATAAGCCGCGTTTGTGTTTTCAGACAACTGTCCAAACAGCTCTGGCCTACACACCCTACAGGCTCAGGCCCCTGGAGCCAAACCTGAGGACTGTACTTGCCCTCTCCAAGGGAATTGTATGTGCCCATTCCAATGGCCACAACCCTACTAATAGGATAAACCTCCAAACTGCCTGAGGCCATCCCAATAGTGGTGGCTTCCCAGGACAAACAGGGGCAATCTGAGCTCATCTGAGCACCTACCTGCACTCAGACGCATAGACTGATGTCCCCAGAGGTAAAAAGGAATGAACAGGCCCCTAGGCACTAAACGGATCCATTGCTGTGGTATCCAGTCATCTCTCCTCAGAGGCCTGGATTTCAATACCAGCGTATGGCTGTTTCTTGACTCACCCATCAGAAAACATCTCATCTACATATGGGAAACTTGCACGTTGGAGCTGTGTCAAAGCCTCTGTTTGGAAAAACCCTTCAGGACCCCAGTGCCACCGCTACATTCCAAGGTCTCCATAGACACAAAAAGACATTAGGACCCATCCACAGGAGAGTCCATTTCAACTCAGCCTCCTGGGTTGCTCCCCCAGATCCAGCAGATCTAACCTGTCTTGTTGCTAGGACACAATTGGAATGCGAGGTGGGCTACCCAGCCATCCATCCTTAGAACCCTGCTCGGAATCGTTGCCCTGGAGCCAACCAACAGGTCTCAATTGTCCTGCAGAAGAATCTTTGCAGTTTGGAGCTTCTCACAACTAACATCGTGGGAAAACCCCCACGGCCTCGTGACCCCCCCGCCCCTTCATGAAGGGCCATCAGGGACAGAAACACCAACCTGAGCGATCTTCTGATCCTCGCCCTGACATCATAAGCACGAGATCTCGATTCAGGTCTGTAGATTGTTCCTGCCTTGTCCTCACCCAGAAACCTAAGCCTAGCTTGTTCTCAGATTTCCTTCCTCAGACTACTGGCCCACAAGCCTCCAGTTTGAAAGCCAGAACTATAATGCAGCACTCTTCCTGCCCTCAGGAAGAAAAACATTGCCCTCTGGGGCTACCCAGAAACTCCAAATGAGGATCAACCTGCACGCCATTCGACTGTACCCCAAATATATAGGCTGACCTGGGCACTATTGCCCTTTTTGACACAGCCTGAGCCTGGATTACCTGGCCCCACACAGAAAGCTGGCCGCTCACTGAGCACATCGGACCCGCCATGGTCTTAGGTCGTCATCTCTTCCCAACCTCGGTTGTCAAGTTTCAGAACCTAGACCTTATCTCCAATCACTGCCCAGGCTTGAAAGTGATGCAGAAATCACAACTCCTTCCCCGTGGCAAGAAACCATGTGGTTGGCATTGAAAGACCCCTACCCTGAAAAGTCCCCTCCCCTGGAAGATAGGATAACTAACCGCTTGTTTGCTTTTCTGTGATCCGCTGGCTTTTAGGCGTAGATTGGCTTATTAATTGCGTGATTAATTGCTCTTTTGCCCTTCTGTAACTGTTTCGCTTATAGAAATAATAGAAGACGCCATGATGGCATTCCTACCTTCCCCCTTCTTGTTCCCCCTCCCTGCCTCTCTCCTCCCACGCGCGGGCCCTCAGAACCAATCAGCTTGTTCCCCCTTCCCGCCTCTCTCTTCACGCGAGCGGGTCCCCAAAGCCAATCAGCAAACTCCACGAATGCCTTTTTCAAAAGTTCAAACTGTCCACCAACCAGTTGCGCCCCACCCAAAACTCGTTTGTACCTGTCTATAAAAACCCGGCACCACCCCAGCCAGGTGTGCTCAGCTAGCAGGAGCTGCTGACCACCCGCAGGCGCGCGCTGACCACCCGCAGGCGCCTGCGTAACAATAAAGAACCTCTTGCTGATTGCATCCAGTGGCAGTGTTGGATTCTTGGGTAAGGGGATCCGCGGGTCTTTCATTTGGAGGTCCCACCGAGATCATCGGACTCCTGCCCAAGGATCCAACCGACTCCCACTGGGAGGTAAGCTGGCCAGCATTTAAATTTTAATAACTATGTGTTTTTGTCTCCTGTCTCGTGCTCTTGTTTGTCTCTCGTCTTGTGAGGCCTCTGTTCTGCCTGTTCTGCGGGTAGCAGAATAGGACTGTACAACAGCGTGCGTTGTTGCTCTGTATTCTGTAGGCAGCTTGAGAAGGAGTTGACGAACTCGGACTTCTCCCCTGCCACCCTGGGGGACGCCCCAGGGATCTGTCCGCCACAGAGGAGCCTCGTGGTTCCCCTGGGCTGGTTCTGTCCGCCGCAGAGGAGCCTTTTGGTTCCCCTGGGCTGGTTCTGTCCGCCGCAGAGGAGCCTTTTGGTTCCCCTGGGCTGGTTCTGTCCGCCGCAGAGGAGCCTTTTGGTTCCCCTGGGCTGGTTCTGTCCGCCACAGGGAGACCTCGTGGTTCCCCTGGGCTGGTTCTGTCCGCCAAAGGGAGACCTCGTGGTTCCCCTAGGCCGGTTGAATTTGTATTTTCGGTTTTGTACTGAAATCGCGCAGCGCCTTCTTGTTAATTGTTTTGTGTGTCTTGCTTATTGTCCTTGGTGTTTTCTTTGACTCCGAATGGAGGCCAACAATGTATGTCTTCATGCATGTCTCCATGTTATGTCTTTAAATGTGGATATATGTTCCTTGTACTGGTCATGAAGGTTACATTCTGTTTAAGGGGACTCTGGCTTTATTTCTCTCTGTTTCTCCTAATAGATGTGGGGGGCTTCTCCCTCACTCACTTCCCGTGTTAATGACTATAACTGGAGCCAACTGGGGTTAGTCTAACTCGAGACAGAGACCATAAGGAATATTCCCAAGCAGCTGCCGAAACTCTCTTTGTTTCGGGGAAGTTTCCTTGTGTTCTCTGGCCTGACTTGGACTGCCTAACCCCTCCCCCCTTGCTGGTGGGAAAGCATGGCCTCTGCTCCTCTGTTGGGGCTTATGAGCTCCAAAACCGGGAATCCTTTCTCTGCCTCGTGGTAGCACTTTGTTTCCTCTGTTTTCCCCTTCTGTTTCTGTACCAACTGTACCAACGTGTGTGCAGCCTGCATGACTGGCCTCTAGATCATGCACCACGGCTCCTTCTCTCTCCACTGTAAAGGAGCAAGAAGAGCACCCCTGGACCTAACACTCCCCACTCCAGATCTTCCCACGCATGTCTCAGGTAAACATTCAAAGCGGAGTGGGCCCAGGTGGAATGTAAATCAGTAATGGAACTAAGTTAAGTTTGTTGGTTTAATTAAGAAAGACGTGTCTTTTAAGTTATCAGCAGTAAATGTGAAACTTCAAAATTTACTGAAGGTCAAATAAGCTTGTGTTACTTGTTAAAATTTGTTAGCAAAGAAATGACTAAACTGATGGTTAATTGTCTGTCTCAAAGTTCTAATGGGTAATTGCTGAAGTAGCTTTCAAAGTCTTTGGTAACCTGAAAGTTTTAAAGTTTTGCTTGGATGACAAATGGAATTAAATTGTGGACATCTAGGTCTTAACCGAACAGGATAAAATGCTAAGTCGTTAAGTACTGAATGTAGGTTTGTGCTTTTGACTTCTTACTGCAAAGAAACTAAGAGTATTTAAATCTGTTGGTAAACTTTTTTTCCACTTAACTGATTCATAAATTTGCCACCTGAAGAATTCTGTTGTAACAGTTCACAATTGGTTAATAACTAAAGGTGTTTCTAAGAATACAAAGTTCTGCTTAGTGTAACTAAGATTCATGGAAATAAAAGGAAACTCTGTATGTAGGAAAATAGGAGATATGTAGGAAAGATTTAAGGAATGGGAATACATTTTGTTGAAGGTAAAGAAAGATAATTTTGTCCTAAATGAAATGGTTGTTTAGAAGGAAGTGGCTTGGGACAAAACCTGAATGCAAAGGAAAGTTGTAGAAGGTTTGTGAAGGGAAATCTTCAGAAAAGGAATTTTATCTATGGTCAAGAATGGATTAAGATTGAAATGAATGGGTTTTAAAGGTACATTGGTACAAGACTGAAATTCTCTGTTCAAAAGGACAATGTTTTCTTAGATCAATCTATCTGCTGTTAAGAAAATGTAAATGGTTTTTTCTTTGCCTGCCCAGAAAAACGAGTTTCTATGTTCAGTTTTATCAGGTGTTTAACATCCCTAATTATATTTAGGCATGTGCTTTAAAACTTTCTAAGATTTTAGCAAATGTTGACAAGATTTAAATTCTAAATCTATTTAACTCAGGCTTTTCCTTGGTATGTGAAGTTGCTCATGAAGTACTACTGAACCAATGATAAACCTTGGGTTACATTTGGGAAAATGCTATAACTATTCTAGAGATTCTACGCACTTCCTAAAGTTTAACGTTTTGAGAGATCATCGCTTGATACTGTAATTATGGAAATGTTATGTATCACAGAAATAACCTGATTTCCTTGCAGCTAAATTGTAAACTCCCGTGTCTCTTTAGCTCTAACCATATCCATTCTGAGTTTTCGTCATTTATAATTGTTTTAATTCTCTTGTAAAATGAGTTTTATCTTCAAGGAGATTCCTATAAAGGACTTTCAGGACAAATACAGATATTTGATATGCTTGAAAATCCTAAAACTGAAATGGGTAAGAATTTCCAAAACTGACTAAAGCCGCATTCACCAGAATTAGTAATATGGGACTAAATGAACTAAAAGATGATAATGTTATGTCTCTTAATGTTTTATCTTACTTTGAACATTGCTGGTTCTCTCTAATGTTTGCTCTTCCAGACTAGGGATACTCCCTCCTAGTTATCTGTAACTTATAGAGATGTAAAAGTGCTCATTTGTAAAAGTGCTCAAAGCATTCACCTTCTCTCTCTATCTGAACCCTCTGAAACCAAAAGGTCTTAGTAAGTAGTCTTTCTTCATGACAATCAGTCATTTGCATAAGTTCAATAAGAATCTGTTCTCCTTGTAACAGGAAAGAATTGGAAACTGGTTATTTTACCAAGGCTTTGACTGGGATGTCATATTTGAAAAGACTCAGATATGACCAGACAGCTTTAAGGAACTAAGGTTGACTTTATGAAACCTGGAGCCATAAAGCCCCTTGGGACTGTTGGCCTGATACCTTGCTTACAGAGTTCCCAGCAGCCCCACCAGGTGAGTAAAGAATGTCACTCCTTGGTAGGTGCAGTCTCGGGAAGAGGAATTCGCCCAAAGGCATTGCAGGCATGCCTCATGGCAAGTACAGGGCTTGGCTTCTGGCCTGGAGAGGCTACTAAAAGTTCAACCTAGAGATTCCTTATACAAAGTTCCAGCAAAGCAGATTCTAAAAGATCTATTGATCACAGTCACTGTTCTTGCTGAGCTTATGTAAATAATTAGGCCAAGTTTGTTAAAACTGGAATTGTTTCACAAGTGAATTAGTCCTGATTTGGCTATCTCTGGAAATGAGGGTTATTTTAGAGAGAAAAATTGTTTTAGTAACACACCTTTATGGATGTTAAATTCTAGATTTGATTGTCTTTAAATGTTTGTTTACCTAAGCTAAACAATTTGAGGTAAACTTCAGAGAAGTTGCACAATAGCTTCTTTAGTCGATCTTATTATTTTGTGGGGATATTAGCAGACCCCACAGCACATGATTAAACAACTGGAAAATGGGATTGATTCCCCTACAATTGTATAACTTAACTAACACCTTATGTGTGGCTGGGATAATGAAATTGCCTAAAAACCACCATATCGCACTCCATAGGATTAACTATGGACTTGTGGAAATAATGGATGACCCCACTTTCTTTATGAATGGATTGAATGATCCATGGGGGACTCCCCTTATCTTTTGACAAGTTTTCTCACTTGCCAGTGATCCTCTGTAATCAGGATATTGTTAAGGCTGGACCACTCAAAGGTCGTCTTATTGGTTTCATCCCTTAGTCATATTTATCCTAGAGGCCACCTCTGTTGAGGTGCAATTGCAAACAGATGTTTCAGCTAAGCATAGAACAGCCCTCCTCATAAAAAGAGCCTCAAAGCTCACTATAAAACAGTCCCTGACTGTAATGACTTCACATCAGGTCCAGATTTGTCTTAGAAGCCAAAGGCCACCAATGGATGATGGAGGCCGACTTATTAAATACTGGGCTACACTAACAGATATGCCAGAAATAATACTTAAAACTTGTCAAACTTTAAACCTAGTTACCTGTATTCCTGAACCTGACCACTGTACTTCTTTCTCTATAGAGCAAAAATGTTCAAAAGTTATTGATCTTGCTTACTCTATTTGTCCAGATTTAAGATGCCCCTGTTAAAAATATGAATGACAGTTGGTTTTCTGATGACAGTAGTTTTCATAGAAAAAAATAAGAAAAGCTAGGTGTGCCATAGTGCTCACTAGCACTTTGCAATTGCCAAAGCCTAAGAATTAACATTTATACTGACTCCAAATATGCTTTCCTGGTACTACATGCCCATGGAGCTATTTGGAAGGAAAGGGGATTGCTATCAAGCCATAACTCCCCAATCCAATATGGGCCTAAGTTCCAAAACCCTCCTCATCGCTATACTGAAGATGGCATATATCAGATCCGGGATACATATTTGTGGTTCACACCCACGATTGGACAGCTCAGTTAAAAGGCAGTTTTATGCTGGGAACAAGAATCATACGAGTGGTACTTGGGCAAATAACACATGATGTCTAGGATGGCTCACTAGAAATGTGTTCCCAAGTAATAGTACTCCAGGCTACTGACCGGTTTGCTACTGATTGGGCAAGGTGACCTGGCATCAGATGGCCAGCTCCAAACGGAACCCACTGGATATATGGAATCAACCTGTGGCCCTGGCTTCCTCCAGGGTGGATAGGTCGCTGTACTTTAGGATTTGCCTGGATCCATGGGCACATTACTAAAACCATTACAACTCCAGCTAATCTCCCCAACTTGAAACAAAGATGGACACGATTTGTTTTTAAATGGTGTGATCACTTAGCATCCATCTTTGTTCCATCTGTGGGACTAGAGGATGTCATGTGGCATGTAGAAGCCCTTAATAAATATACTACAGAGGCACTCAGTGATTCACTAAATGGCATCTCCCTACTTAATACCGAAGTGTCACAGATATGCAAGGCAGTCCTACAAAATAGGATGGCCTTGGATGTCCTGACAGCAGCCCAGGATGGCACATGTGCAATCATCAAAACAGAATGTTGCGTATACATCCCAGACTATCACAAAAATGTCACAGGAATAATAAAGGATATGAACACCCAGATTAAGGCCCTACAAGATCCTTCTCAATCAGTAAATGGTTAAGTTCCTAATTTGAAGGAGGACTATGGCCAAATCTCCTTCTTGGGCTTCTCATTTTTATCACCTCATTAACCTTAATATGTTACTTTGTTCCATGTTTCTCTACTTGGTGCCGAGACTCCATTGCTACAATGACTTCGCCACGACAGACGATCCTTGTCGCGCGCAAGGACGCCTCTTCACTGTCAGCGCTGGATTCAGCTGCCTCCACCTTTGTAACTCCCTTATGTTCCTACCCTGATCAATATTGACCCGAGCAGGTAGGGACAGCTCTACGTCCCTATTCAGCACGAAGAAGTTACAGAAGATGAGACCTTCCACCTTCAACCCCCTTAAAGATTTCAGGGTCAAGATTGTTCAGGGGGAAATGAAGGAGCAGGAGGCTGGCTGAGAAGAAAGCAAAAGCTGGCGCCTTGCACCCCACTTAGAGCAGGAACAAGACGAATGGATATAAGATTCTATCCATGATAAAGAAAAAGGGGGGAATGAAAGACCCCTGCCCTGAAAAGTCCCCTCCCCTGGAAGATAGGATAACTAACCGCTTGTTTGCTTTTCTGTGAACCGCTGGCTTTTAGGCGTAGATTGGGTTATTAATTGCGTGATTAATTGCTCTTTTGCCCTTCTGTAACTGTTTCGCTTATAGAAATAATAGAAGACGCCATGATGGCATTCCTACCTTCCCCCTTCTTGTTCCCCCTCCCTGCCTCTCTCCTCCCACGCGCGGGCCCTCAGAACCAATCAGCTTGTTCCCCCTTCCCGCCTCTCTCTTCACGCGAGCGGGTCCCCAAAGCCAATCAGCAAACTCCACGAATGCCTTTTTCAAAAGTTCAAACTGTCCACCAACCAGTTGCGCCCCACCCAAAACTCGTTTGTACCTGTCTATAAAAACCCGGCACCACCCCAGCCAGGTGTGCTCAGCTAGCAGGAGCTGCTGACCACCCGCAGGCGCGCGCTGACCACCCGCAGGCGCCTGCGTAACAATAAAGAACCTCTTGCTGATTGCATCCAGTGGCAGTGTTGGATTCTTGGGTAAGGGGATCCGCGGGTCTTTCAGCATGTTGCCCAACGTTCAGTGTGGCCCATGAGGCCCCGCTCATGTTTGCGGGCCACATTGGTCCAAACCACACATTGTGTCCCTCACCCTGATCCCAGTCCTCAATAAGGCCTCTCAGTGGCTGGATGAAGAGATAGCATATTGGGCTTGCCATGCCCCTAGGCGCCAAATTTTACCCATAGTTCGGGTTCTCCCTTCACTTTTCCCCAGGGCTCTTCTTTGGAATTCCTCTTTTGGCGGGACACCTGAGGTAACAAACCTGAAAGGAGTCCTCCCATTCCACAGATTGACGAAAAACAATTGGGATCGGGCCAAATCCAGAGAGAGGAAGATTCGTCCATGGCCCATGAGGCCTCCCCGACATTCCACGGCCATCTCTGATACAAAATCCAGAGACAAAAGCCTGAGCAAGCGCCTCAGACTCACTCTTTCTTCATATCCGGAAGAGTTCTTCTCATGGTTTATAGATCGGGCCTGTCATACCTACGTCCCCAAACCTAAGCTGAGTTTGTGTTTTCAGACTTCTGTCCTCAAAGTCCTGGGCCACACACCCTCCAGGCTGGGGCCCCTGGAGTCACACATTAGGACTGTGCCTACCCAATCCATGGGAATTCTGCCGATGCCATTGTCTAAAACAGTAAAATTTGGAAAACCCTACAAATCCCTGAGGCCATCCCAATAGTGCAGGTCGCCCGGGACAAACAAGGGCGGTCTGATACCAGCTGAGCATCTACCTCCACTCATACCATAGATGGATGTCCCCTGAGAAGAAGATTGAACCAGACAGGACCCTAGGCCATAATCGGATACATTGCTTTGGATTACAGGCATGTCTCCTCAAACGCCTGGATTCCAATACCAGCATAGAGGTTTTCCTGAGGCACCCATCAAAACAAATCTCGTCTCCACAAGGAACCTTGTGCATCGAGCTATGTCAAAAGCTTAGGAGAATACTTCAGGGTCCCGGTGCCACCGCCCCATTTTAAGGACCTCATGGACACAAACACACATTAGGACCCATCCTCAGGAAAGTCCATTTCAAGTCAGCCACCCCGGTTTCTCCCGCAGAGCCATCAGATCTAAAACTGTCTTGTTGCTAGGAGACAATTGGAATGCGAGGCGGGCTTCCCAGGCATCCATCCTCGAACGGTGCCCTGGAGTCATTCCATATGGGATGTCCTGGAGCTGCCCAACAAGTCTCAATTGTCCCGCAGAAGGAATCCTTGAAGGGGGCATCCCACAACTCCCAACGTGGGAAAACCTCCATGGCCTCGAGATTCCGCTCCCTTCATGAAGGGGCCGTCATGCACAGAAACTCCAACCTGAGCCAACGTCTGATCCTCGCCCTGACTTCAGATGCATGAGATATAGGTTCAGAACTACAGGGGTACCTGCCGTGCCCTGGCCCTGAAACCCAAGTCTAGCTTGTGTTCTCAAACTTCTGTCCTCACACTCCAGGCCCCGAAGCCCGGAAGTTTCGCAATTCCAGACCCACAATGCAGCACTCTGCCTGCCCTCTAGAAAAAAAATTTGGCCTAATGAGCTGCCCCGGCACCTTATATGGGGATAAATCTACATGGCATTCGACTGTACCCAAAGTATATAGTCTAACCTGGGCACTAATGCACTGTCTGACACAACCTGAGCTCGGACCTCCTGACCAACACCCAGACAGCTGACCGCACACTGAGCACATCAGAACCGCCATGGCCTTAGGTCATCATCTCTTCCCAACTGCGGTATTTCAGGCCTCAGAACCTAGACCTTATCTCCAACCACTGCCCAGGGGTGCCTGTGATGCAGAAATCAGAACTCGTCCTTACCCATGGCAAGAAACCTTGTGGTTGGCATGTTGTCCAACGTTCAGTGTAGGAGAAACCAGCATTCACCCGGAGGCCCCGCCAATTCTTGAGTGCGAAGAGGGCATAAACACGCATTGTGACCCTCAGCGTGAGTCCTGTGCTCTAGGAAGTCCTCTCAGTGGCTCGACCATTAGATGTCATAATGGGCTTGACATGTCCCTAGGCCCCAATTTTAAACCAGATTTCTGGTTGTCCGGTCGGCCCTCCCCAGGGTTCTACTCTGTAATACCTGTAGCCCCAGAGGACAAAGTTTTTCTTCTGGAGGGCAGGCAGAGTGCTGCATTGTAGTTCTGGATTGCCAAACTGGAGGGCTTATGGGCCAGTAGTCTGAGGACAGAAGTCTGAGTACACAAGCTAGGCTTCGGTTTCTGGGTGAGGACATGGCCGGCACAATCTACAGACCTGAATCGAGATCTCGTGCATCTGAAGTCAGGGCGAGGGTCAGACGATCGCTCAGGTTGGTGTTTCTGTCCCTGATAGCCCCTTCATGAACGGGGGGCATCACGAGGCCATGGGGGTTTTCCCACGATGGGAGTTGTGAGCAGCTCCAAACTGCAGAGAGTCTTCTGCAGGACAATTGAGACCTGTTGTTTGGCTCCAGGCCAATGATTCTGAGCAGGGTTCTAAGGATGGATGGCTGGGTAGCCCACCTCTCATTCCAATTGTCTTCTAGCAACAAGACAGGTTAGATCTGCTGGATCTGGGGGAGCAACCGAGGAGGCTGAGTTGAAATGGACTCTCCTGGGTATGGGTCCTAATGTGCTTTTGTGTCTATGGAGACCTTGGAATGAAGCGGTGGCACTGGGGCCTTGAAGGGTTCTCTGAAACAGAGGCTTTGACACAGATCCAACGTGCAAGTTTCCCATGTGTAGATGAGATGTTTTCTGATGGGTGAGTCAAGAAACAGCCATATGCTAGTTTAGAAATCCAGGCCTCTGAGGAGAGATGCCTGGAAACCAAAGCAATGGATCTGATTAGTGCCTAGGGGCCTGTTCTTTCCTTTTTACCTCTGGGGACATCTGTCTATGTGTCTGAGTGCAGGTAGGTGCACAGATGGGCTCAGATTGCCTCTGTATTTCCTGGGAAGCCACCACTAGGGAGAAGGATCAGGCACTTTGTAGGTTTTTCCTATTAGAAGGGTTTTGGCAATTGGGAAGGGCACACAAAAATGCCTTGCAGAGGGCAAGTACAGTCCTCAGGTTTTGCTCCAGAGGCCTGAGCCTGTAGGTTGTGTAGGCCAGGGCTGTTTGGACAGTTGTCTGAAAACACAAACTCGGCTTATGTTTCGGGTCATAGGTATGGCAGGAGTGATCTACAGATCATGAGGAGAACGCTTCAGGATTTGAAAAAAAGGGCGAGTCTGAGGCTTTTGCTCAAGTTTTTGTCTCTGGATATCGTGTCACTCATGGTGGTGAAATTTCTGGGTGACTTCATGGGAAATGGACGAGTCTTACTCTCTGGTGGTTTGTCCCCGTCCAAAGATTTTGTGGTCATTCTGTGGGATGGAAGAAGTCCGTTTCTTTGTTGTTGTTGTTTTATTTTTTAACCTCAGGTGTCCCACCAAATGAGGGATTCCAGAGTAGAGCCCTGGGGAGGGGCGACTGGACAATCAGAAATCTGGTTATAAATTGGGGCCTAGGGACATGTCAAGCCCATTATGACATCCAATGGTTCAGCCACTGAGAGGACTTACTAGAGGACAGGACTCATGCTGAGGATCACAATGCGTGTGTATGCCCTCGTCGCACTCAAGAATGGGCGGGGCCTCAGGGAGAATGCTGGTTTCTCCTACACTGAACATTGGACAACGTGCCAACCACAAGGGTTCTTGCCATGGGTAAGGAGGAGTTCTGATTTCTGCATCACACTCACCCCTGGGCAGCGATATGAGATAAGGTCTTGCTTCTGAAGCCTGAAAACTGAGGTAGGGAAGAGATGATGACCTAAGGCCATGGCGGGTCTGATGTGCTCACGGTGCGGTCTGCTGTTTGGGTGTTGGTCTGGAGGTCCGGGCTCAGGTTGTTTCAGACATTGCTTTAGTGCCCAGGTTAGACTATATAATTTGGGTAAAGTCGAGTGCTGTGTAGGTTTATCCTCATTTAAGGTGTCTGGGCAGCTCATGAGGCAATAATTTTTTTCTAGAGGGCAGGCAGAGTGCTGCACTGTGTGTCCGGAATTGCCAAACTTGAGGGCTTCTGGGCCAGGGGTGTGAGGGCGGAAGTCTGAGAAGACAAGCTATACATGGGTTTCAGGGCGAGGGCATTGTAGGTACCCCCTGCAGTTCTGAACCAATATCTCAAGCATCTGAATTCAATGCGATGATCAGATGTTGGCTCAGGTTGGAGTTTCTGTGCATGACTGCCCCTTCATGAACAGAGAGGAGTCTCAAGGCCATGGAGGTTTTCCCAAGGTGGGAGTTGTGGGAGGCCCCCTTGAAGGATTCCTTGTGCGGGAAAATTGAGACCTGTTGGGCAGCTCCAGGACATCCTATCCCATACGGAATGACTCCAGAGCACCGTTAGGGGATGGATGCCAGGGAAGACCGCCTCGCATTCCAATTTTCTCCTAGCAACAAGACAGTTGAGATTTGATGGCTCTGCGGGAGCAACCGGGATGGCTGAGTTGAAATGGACTTTCCCGAGGATGGGGCCTAATATGTGTTTGTGTCCATGGGGGCCTTCAATGGGGCGGTGCCACCGGGACCCTGAAGAATTCTCCTTAACTTTGACATAGCTCCCATGCTCAAGTTTCCTTGGGGAGATGAGATTTGTTCAGATCGGTGCCTCAGGAAACCCCCTATACGGGTATTGGAATCCAGGCATTTGAGGAGACATGCCTGTAAACCAAAGCAATGTATCCGATTATGGCCTAGGGTCCTGTCTGGTTTAATCTTCTTCTCTGGGTTCATCCATCTATGGTATGAGTGGAGGTGGATGCTCAGCTGGTGTCAGACCGCCCTTGTTTGTCCCGGGAGACCTACACTATTAGGATGACCTTGGGGACTTTGGAGGTTTCTCATAATTTGTACTATTTTGGAAAATGGAATGTGCAGAATTTCCATGCATGGGGTAGGTAGCGTCCTAATGTGTGGCTCCAGGGGCCCCAGCCTGGAGGGTGTGTGGCCCAGGACGTTGAGGACAGAAGTCTGAAAACACAAACTCAGCTTAGGTTTGGTGACGTAGGTATGGCAGGCCCAATCTACATACCATGAGAAGAACACTTCTGGATATAAAGAATGAGCGAGTCTGAGGCCCTTGCTCAGGCTTTTGTCTCTGGATTTTGTATCAATGATGGCCGTGTAATGTGGGAGGCCTTATGGGCCATGGATGAATCTTCCTCTCTGTGCATTTGGACTGGTCCCAATTGTTTTTCGTCAATCTGTGGTATGGGAGGTCTCCTTTCAAGTTTGTTACCTCAGGTGTCCCAACCAAAGCGGAATTCCAAAGCAGAGCCCTGGGAAAGAGTGAAAGGATAACCCAAACTATGGTTAAAAATGGGGGCCTAGGGGCATGGCAGGCCCAATATGCTGTCTCTTCATCCAGCCACTGAGAGGCCTTACTTGAGGACTGGGCTCAGGCTGAGGGTCACAATGTGTGTTTGTGACCATTGTGGCCCGCGGGCATAGGCAGGGCCACATGGGCCACACTGGTTTCAACTACACTAAACTTTGGACAACAAGCCAATCACAAGGTTTCTTGCCATGGGGAAGGAGTTCTTATTTCTGCATCATTTTCAACCCTGGGCACTGGTTGGAGATAAGGTCTAGGTTCGGAAGCCTGAAAACCACAGTTGGGAAGAGATGACGACCAAAGGCCTTGGCGGGTCGTATGCGCTCAGTGTGCGGTCAACTGCCTAGGTGTTGGTCAGGAGGTTCTAGCTCAGGTTGTGTCAACAGTGCATTAGTACCCAGGTTAGACTATATAATTTGGTTCAGTCGAGTGTCGTGTAGGTTTATCCTCATTTGAGGTGCCTGGGCAGCTCATTAGGCAATATATTCTTTCTAGAGTGCAGGCAGAGTGCTGCAATGTGGGTCCGGAATTTCCAGTCTTGACGGCTACAGGGCCAGGAGTAGAGGACAGAAGTCTGAGAACACAAGCTAGACTTTGGCTTCAGGCAGAGGGCACCGCAGGTAACCCTTTCAGTTCTGAACCAATATCTCAAGCATCTGAAGTCAAGGCGAGGATCAGACGTTGGCTCAGGTTGGAGTTTCTGTGAATGACTGCCCTTCATGAACCTAGCGGAGTCTCAAGGCCATGGAGGGTTTCCAACGTTGGGAGTTCAGGGATGCCCCCTTCAAGGATTCCTTATGCGGGACAATTGATAACTGTTGGGCAGCTCCAGGACATCCCATATGGAATGACTCCAGAGTACCGTTAGAGGATGGAAGCCAGGGAAGCCCGCCTCGCATTCCAATTGTCTCCTAGCAACAAGACAGTTGAGATGTGATGGCTCTGCGGAAGCAACCAGGGTGGCTGAGGTGAAATGGACTTTCCTGAGGATGGGGCCTAATGTGTGTTTGTGTCCATGGGGGCCTTAGATTGGGGCGGTGGCACCGGGACCCTGAAGTATTCTCCTAAGCTATTGACATAGCTCCCATGAACAAGTTTTCTTGTGGAGACCAGATTTGTTCTGATGGGTGCCTCAGGAAACCCCCTATGCTGGAATTGGAATCCAGACTTTTGAGGAGACATGCCTGTAAACCAAAGCAATGGATCTGATTCGGCCTAGGGTCCTCTCTGGTTCAATCTATTCTCTGGGGACATCCATCTATGGTATGAGTGGAGGTAGATGCTCAGCTGGTGTCAGCCTGCCCTTTTTTGACCCGGGAGACCTACACTATTGAGATGGCCTCGGGGACTTTGGAGGGTTCTCCTAATTTGTAAGATTTTGGACAATGGAATGGGCAGAATTCCCATGGATTGGGTAGTTACATTCCTAATATGTGGCTCCAGGGGTCCCAGCCTGGAGCGTGTGGCCCAGGACTTTGAGGACAGAAGTCTGAAAACACAAACTCAGCTTAGGTGTGGGTACGTAGGTATGGCAGGCCCAATCTACAAACCATGAGAAGAACTCTTCAGGATATGAAGAAAGAGCAAGTCTGAGGCGCTTGCTCAGCATTTTGTCTCTATATTTTGTATCAATGATGGCCGTAATATGTGGGGAGGCCTCATGGGGCATGGACGAATCTTCCTCTCTGTGGATTTGGCCCGGTCCCAATAGTTTTTCGTCAATCTGTGGTATGGGAGGTCTCCTTTCAGTTTTGTTACCTCAGGTGTCCCAACCAAAGAGGAATTCCAAAGCAGAGCCCTGGGGAAGAGTGAAGGGACAACCCAAAGTATGTTTAAAAATTGGGGCCTAGGGGCTGGCAGGCCCATTATGCTGTCTCTTCATCCAGCCACTGAGAGGCCTTACTTGAAAACTGAGCTCAGGCTGAGGGTCACAATGTGTGTTTCTGACCAATGTGGCCCACGAGCATGGGCGGGGCCACATGGGACACAGTGGTTTCAACTACACTGAACTTTGGACAACATGCCAATCACAAGGTTTCTAGCCATGGGTCAGGAGTTCTGATTTCTGCATCATTTTCAAACCTGGGCGGTGGTTGGAGATAAGGTCTAGGTTCTGAAGCCTGAAAACCGCAGTTGGGAAGGGATGTGGACCTAAGGCCATGGCGTGACTGACATACTCAGTGTGTTGTCAGGTGCTTGGGTGTTGGTCAGGAGGTTCGGGCTCAGGTTGTGTCAGACAGTGCATTATTGCCCAGGTTAGACTATTTAATTAGGGTACAGTCGAGTGCCGTGTACGTTTATCCTCCTTCGAGGTGCCTGTCCAGCTCATTAGGCAATATATTTTTTCTAGAGAGCAGGCAGAATGCTGCATTGCGAGTCCGGAATTGCCAAACTTGAGGGCTTCTGGGCCAGGAGTGTGAGGACAGAAGTCTGAGAACACAAGCTAGACTTGGGCTTCAGGCCGAGGGCACGGCAGGTATTCCCTGCAGATCTGAACCAATATCTCAAGCAAATGAAGTCATGGCGAGGATCAGACGATGGCTCAGGTTGGAGTTTCTGTGAATGACTGCCCTTCATGAACGGAGCGGAGTCTCTTGGTTATGGAGGTTTTTTCATGTTGGGAATTGTGGGATGCCCCCTTCAAGAATTCCTTCTGCGGGACAATTGAGAACTGTTGCACAGCTCCAGGACATCCCGTATGGAAAGACTCCAGAGCACCGTTCTAGGATGGATGCAAGTGAAGCACGCCTTGCATTCCAATTGTCTCCTAGCAAAAGACACTTGAGATTGGTGGCTATGCAGGAGCAACCGGGGTGGCTGAGTTGAAATGGATTTCCTGAGGATGGGGCCTAATGTGTGTTTGTGTCCATGGGGGCCTTGGAATGGGAGAGTGGCACCGGGCCTTTAAAGTATTCTCCTAAGCTTTTGACATAGCTCCCATGCACAAGTTTCCTTGCGGAGACGAGATTTGTTGGCTCAGGTTGGAGTCTGTGCATGACTGCCCCTTCATGAAGGGAGCAAAGTCTCAAGGCCATGGAGGTTTTCCCACGTTGGGAGTTGTGGGATGCCCCCTTCAAGGATTCCTTCTGCGGGACCATTGACACCTGTTGGGCAGCACCAGGACATCCCCTATGGAATGACTCCAGAGCATCGTTCGAGGATGGATGCCAGGGAAGCCTGCCTCGCATTCCAATTGTCTCATAGCAACAAGACAGTTGAGATGTGATGGCTCTGCGGAAGCAACCGGGGTGGCTGAGTTGAAATGGACTTTCCTGAGGATGGGGCCTAATGTGTGTTTGTGTCCATGGGGGCCTTAGAATTGGGCGGTGGCACCGGGACCCTGAAGTATTCTCCTAAACTTTAGACATGGCTTCCATGCACAAGTATCCTGTGGAGACGAGATTTGTTCTGTTGGGTGCCTCAGGAATTTCCCTATGCTGGTATTGGAATCCAGGCTTTTGAGGAGACATGCCTGTAAACCAAAGCAATGGATTCGATAATGGCCTAGGGTCCTGTCTGGTTCAATCTATTCTCTGGGGACATCCATCTATGGTATGAGTGGAGTTCGATGCTCAGCTGGTATCAGTCCGCCCTTGTTTGACCCGGGAGACCTACACTATTGGGATGGCCTCGGGGACTTTCGAGGGTTCTCCTAATTTGGACAATGGAATGGGCAGAATTCCCATGGATTGGGTAGGCACATTTCTAATGTGTGGCTCCATGGGCTCCAGCCTCTAGGGTGGGTGGCCCAGGACGTTGAGGACAGAAGTCTGAAAACACAAACTCAGCTTTGGTGTGGGGTTGTAGGTATGGCAGGCCCAATCTACACACCATGAGAACTCTTCAGGATATGAAGAAAGAGCGAGTCTGAGGCGCTTTCTCAGTCTTTTGTCTCTATATTTTGTATCAACGATGGACGAGGAATGTGGGGAGGCCTTATGGGCCATGGACGAATCTTCCTCTCTGTGGATTTGGCCGGTCCCAATTGATTTTCGTCAGTCTGTGGGATGGGAGGTCTCCTTTCAGGTTTGTTACCTCAGGTGCCCCAACCAAAGAGGAATTCCAAAGCAGAGCCCTGGGGAAGAGTGAAGGGACAACCCAAACTATGGTTAAAAATTGAGGCCTAGGGGCATGGCAGGCCCAAAATGCTGTCTCTTTATCTAGCCACTGAGAGGCCTTACTTGAGGACTGGCTCAGCCTGAGGGTCAAAAGTGTGATTTTGACAAATGTGGCCCGGGAGCATGGGCGGGGCCTCATGAACAACACTGGTTTCAACTACACTGAACTTTGAACAACATGCCAGTCACAAGGTTTCTAGCCATGGGGAAGGAGCTCTGATTTCTGCATCATTTTCAACCCTGGGCAGTGGTTGGAGATAAGGTCTATGTTCTGAATCCTGAAAACCGCAGTGGGGAAGAGATGACGACCTAAGGCCATGGCGGGTCTGACGTGCTCAGTGTGCGACAGAGCATCAGTGTTTAAGGTAGCCTATGCAATTGGGGAGTTGCCGAGGGCCAAGCAGTTTGATCCTCATTTGGGGTACCTGGGCAGCACCATAGACAATGCTTTTCGTCTGGGAGGTAGGAAGAGTGCTTCATTGTGGCCCCAGATTTCCCAGTAGGGAGGGTTTGTGGACCAGGTGTGTGAGGACGGAAGTCTGAAAACACAAGCTAGGGTGAGGATTGGAGCCAACGGCAGAGCAAGCCCACTCTGCAGAGGCTGAATGAAAATCTCCTGCATCTGAAGTCAGGCTGAGGATCAGACGTTGGCTGAGGCTGGAGTATGTGTCCATGATGGCACCTTCATGAAGCGGGGGCCTCATGAAGCCAAGGAAGTTTCCCACGCTGAGTTTGGAGGTTGCCCCAAACCACAAGGTTTCCTTCTGCGGGACATTCGAGTCCTGTTGCCTGGCTCCAGGACATACCATACGGAAGGACTGGAGAGCAGGGTTTGAATGATCGATCCCTGTACTGCATGCCTCGCATTCCCATTGGCCATTAGCGACAAGATATGTTAGACCTGATGCCTCTGGGGCACGCTACCCAGGGGGCTGAGTTGAAATGGCCTCTCCTGAGGATGCGTCATAATGTGCGTTTGGGTCCATGGAGACCTTGGAATGTGCTGGTTGTTCAGTGGCCTTACGGAACTCTCCTACCTGAAGGCTTTGATACATCCCCAGCAAGAAAGCTCCCCATTTGGAGACGACAGAGGTTTGGTTTGGTGCCTCAGAAAGCCCCGTGTGCTGGTCTATGAAAACAGACCTCTGAGGACGGACACATGGAAACCAAAGCTAAGGTTCAGATTAGGGCCTGGGGGCCTGTCCATTTCAACCTTCTATCTCTGGAGACAGTGTCTGAGAATCTAAGTGGAAATAGTTACTCCGCTTGTGTCAGAGAGCCCTTCTTAGTCCAGGGTGGCCTACACTATTGATGGCCTCAGGGGCCTTGGAGCTTTTCCCTAACCTGGAGGGTTGTGGTCAATGGATTGGGCACACCTTCCTTGGAGAGGGCAGGCAGAATCTTTCGCTGTGTCTCCAGAGGCCCTAGCCTGGAGGTTGTGTGGATCCAGGCTGTGGGCACAGACGACTGAAAACCCAAACTCATCTTATGAGTGGCACCTAGGGTATGGCAGGCCGGATGTACAGCCCGAGAGGGAGCTCCTGGGCCTCTGAAACAAGGGCGAGTGGAAGGCGTTCCTTCAGGCTTTTGTCTCTGGATGTTGTGTCCGGGATAGCCGTGGATTGGAGGGGTCGCCTCAGGGACTGTGGACGAGTATCCCTCTCTGGGAATTTGTCCCAGCTCCCAAGAGTTTGGGGTTATTTTGTGGGAAGGGTGGAGTCGTGTTGTCTGGCTCATGTGTCTCTCCAAGAAAGGGATTCCAGAGCAGAGCCCCAGGTATGGGCGGGGCGACTGGAAAACTCAAACCCTGGTGAGGATTGGGAGCATAGGGGCTTGGCAATCCCCATATGCGGGCTCTTGTTCCAGGCCCTGACAGGCCTTTCTTTGACATGGGGCTCATGCTGAGGGTCACAATGTGAATTTGTGCCTAAGAAGCACTAAAGTTTGGGCGTGGCATCAGGTGGCATGAAGGTTTCTCCCACCCTGAAGGTGTGACTCCATGCCAAGAGCAATCTTGACAGCCATGGGGAAGGAGGAGTTCTGTTTTGTGCTTGCTATACCCAGCTGTGTGGAGAACTGATATAATGTCTAGGTTCAGATATCTGAAAACCAAGGTTAGGAAGAGGTGACGGCATAAGACCATGGCGTGTCCGAAGTGCTGGGTGTGCGGCCAGCTGTCTCCTTGTCTGTCTGGACGTCTGGCTTCAGGCTGTGTCAGGCAGAGCATGAGTGCCTAGAGCAGCCTGTCCAGTTCGGGTACCGTCGAGGCCCGAGCAGGTTGATACTCATCTGGGTTTTCTGTAGAGAGTCCCACAGGGAAACGTTTTTCTTCTGTTGGGCAGACAATGGGCTGGGTTGTGGTTCTGGAGTTCCTAGTCCGGAGGGCTTGTTTGCCAGGAATGTGAGGAAGGAAGTCTGAAAACACAAGCTAGCGTGAGGTTTGGGACCGAGGAAACGGCAGGCACACTCTGCAAAGGCTGAATCGAGATCTCCTGCACTGAGGTCATGTCAACTATGAGACGTGCCTCAGGCGAGAGTTTTTGTCCAGCATGGCCTCTTCCTGTAGGGTGTGGGGGCTTAATGAAGCCAGGGAGGTTTGCCTACGATGGGATTTGTGAACTACTCCAACCTCAAGGTTTCCTTCTGCTTGACAGTCGTGTCCTATTGGATGGTGCCAGGAGGCCCCATACAGAAAGACTCGAGAGCAGGTGTCTAAGCATGGATGCCTGGGAACGCCACCTCATAAACCCACTCTTTAGTCAGGATAACACAGGCTCAATCTGTGGGCTCCTGGGTGAGCTACCCAGAGGGGAGAGTTGAAATGGACTCTCCTGAAGATGAGTCCTACTGTGGCTTGGTGGCCTGGGAGACCTTGGAATGTGGAGGTGGCTCAGGGACTCTGCAGGATTCTCCAAGCTGAGGTGTTTGACACGGATCAAACAAGGAAGCTTCCCATGTGGAGACGAGAGGAGTTCTGTTCAGTGCCTCAGGAAAGGCCCATATCCTGTTCTTCAAACCAAAGCCTCTGAGGAGTGACATCTGGAAACCAAAGCAAGAATTGAGATTAAGGCCTAAGAACCTGTCCGGCTCAACCTTCTATCTCTGTTGACATCTGTGGGCATGCCTTCGTGGAGATAGCTGCTCAGCTTGTGTTCGAATGCCCCTGTGTGTCCAGGGAGGCTCCCAGTAGTGGGATGTCCTCGGGGGCCTTGAGGTTTCTCATATTCTGGAGGTGTGTGGCCAAAGGAATGGACACAGTTTCCCAGGAGACAGCAGGCACGGTCCTGTGGTATGGCTCCAGAGGACCCAGCCTAGAGGCTGTGTTTGCCAGGGCTGTGGGGACAGATGTCTGAACAAGCAAACATGTCTCAGCTAGGGGCCAAGGTAATGGCAGGCCTGATCTCCAGTCCGTGAGGGGAGATCCTCTGGATATCAAAGGAGGGCAAGTGGGAGGCAGTCGCTCAGGCTTTTGTCTCTGGTTGTTGCGTTCACAGTGCCCATTCAGGGTAAGGGTTGCTTCAGGGGCCGAGGAAGAGCCTTCCTCTCGGGGGATTGTCCAAGATCCCAAGTGTTTGGGTTCATTCTGTGGGAAGGGAAGAGTACTGTTTTCTGCCACAGGGGACCCCCCAGGAAAGGGACTCTAGAGCACAGCAGTGTGTTACCTCAACTGGAATACACACCATCTAGTTCGTCCTGGGTGCCTATGGGCAAGGCAAGCCACATATGCGGGCTCTTGGCCCAGTCACTGAGAGGCGTTACTTGAATAAGGTACTCACGCTGAGGGTCTCAATGTGTGTTTGTGCCCAAGGCGGCCCTCACGCATGGGTGTGGCCTCATGGGCCATGCCGTTTTCTCCTACACTGAAGGTTTGACTCACTGCCAGCAGCACGGTTTCTTGCCATGGGGAAGAAGGGGTTCTGACTTTTGCATCAGGTTCCCCCCTGTGCAGGGATTGGAGATAAGGTCTAGGTTCCGATGACTGAAAACCCAGGTTGGGAATGGATGGTGGCCTAAGGCAGTGGCGGGTCCAATGTGCTGGGAGTGCAGCCAGCTGTGTCGGTGTCTGTTGGAAGGTCTGGGCTCAGGCTATTTGCGACAGAGCATCAGTGTTTAAGGTAGCCTATGCAATTGGGGTGTTGCCGAGGGCCAAGCAGTTTGATCCTCATTTGGGGTTTCTGGGCAGCACCATAGACAATGTTTTTCTCCTTGGAGGCAGACAGAGTTCTTCATTGTGGCCCCAGAATTCCCAGTAGGGAGGGTTTGTGGACTAGGTGTATGAGGACGGAAGTCTGAAAACACAAGCTAGGGTGAGGATTGGAGCCAAGGCAGGCAGGCCCACTCTGCAGAGGCTGAATCAAAATCTCCTGCATCTGTGTCAGGCTGAGGATCAGACGGTGGCTGAGGCTGGAGTATGTGTCCATGATGGCACCTTCATGAAGCGGGGGCCTCATGAGGCCAAGGAAGTTTTCCCACGCTGAGTTTGGAGGTTGCCCCAAACCACAAGGTTTCCTTCTGCGGGACATTCGACTCCTGTTGCATGGCTCCAGGACATACCATACGGAAGGACTGGAGAGCAGGGTTCGAAGGATGGATCCCTGTACAGCATGCCTCGCATTCCCATTGGCCATTAGCGACAAGATATGTTTGATCTGCTGCCTCTGGGGCACGCTACCCAGGGGGCTGATTTGAAATGGCCTCTCCTGAGGATGCGTCATAATGTGCGTTTGGGTCCATGGAGACCTTGGAATGTGCTGGTTGTTCAGTGGCCCTGCGGAACGCTCCTACCTGAAGAGTTTGATACATCCACAGTAAGAAAGTTCCCCATGTGGAGACGAGAGAGGTTTGATTTGGTGCCTCGGAAAAGCCCCGTGTGCTGGTCTACGAAAACAGTCCTTAGAGGACGGACACATGGAAACCAAAGCTAAGGTTCAGATTAGGGCCTGGGGACCTGTCCATTTCAACCTTCTGTCTCTGGGGACACTGTCTGAGAGTCTAAGTGGAGATAGTTGCTCTGCTGGTGTCAGAGAGCACCTCTTAGTCCAGGGTGGCCGACACTATTGATGGCCTCAGGGGCCTTGGAGCTTTTCCATAACCTGTAGGATTGTGGTCAATGGATTGGGCTCACTGTACTTGGAGAGGGCAGGCAGAATCTTTCACTGTGGCTCCAGAGGCCCTAGCCTGGAGGTTGTGTGGATCCAGGCTGTGGGCACAGAAGTCTGAAAACACAAACTCAGCTTATGAGTGGCGCCTAGGTATGGCAGGTCGGATGTTCAGCCCGAGACGGAGCTCCTGGGGCTCTGAAACAAGTTCGAGTGGGAAGCGTTCTTTCAGGCTTTTGTATCTGGATATTGTGTCCGGGATAGCCGTGGATTGGAGGGGTGGCCTCAGGGACTGTGGACGAGTATCCCTCTCTGGTGATTTGTCCCAGCTCCCAAGAGTTTGGGGTCAATTTGTGGGAAGGGTGGAGTAGTGTTGTCTGGCTCATGTGTCTCTCCAAGAAAGGGATTCCAGAGCAGAGCCCCAGGTATGGGCGGGGCGACTGGAAAATTCAAACCCTGGTGAGGATTGGGTGCATAGGGGCTTGGCAAGCCCCATATGCGGGCTCTTGGTCCAGGCCCTGACAAGCCTTTCTTTGACATGGGGCTCATGCTGAGGGTCACAGTTTGAATTTGTGCCCAAGCAGCACTCAAGTTGGGCGTGACATCAGGGGCCATGAAGGTTGCTCCCACCCTGAAGGTGTGACTCCATGCCAAGAGCAAGCTTGACAGCCATGGGAAGCAGGACTTCTGTTTTTTGCTTGCGATACCCAGCTGTGTGGAGAATTGATATAATGTCCAGGTTCAGATATCTGAAAACCAAGGTTAGGAAGAGGTGACGGCATAAGACCATGGTGTGTCCGAAGTGCTGGGTGTGCGGCCAGCTGTCTCCTTGTCTGTCTGGACGTCTGGCTTCAGGCTGTGTCAGACAGAGCATGAGTGCCCAGAGCAGCCTATCCAGTTCAGGTACCGTCGAGGCCCGAGCAGGTTGATCCTCATCTGGGTTTTCTGGAGAGCCCCACAGGGAAATGTTTTTCTTCCGTTGGACAGACACTGGGCTGGGTTGTGGTTCTGGAGTTCCTAGTCCGGAGGGCTTGTTTGCCAGGAGTGTGAGGAAGGAAGTCTGAAAACACAAGCTAGAGTGAGGTTTGGGATCGAGGGCACGGCAGGCCCACTCTGCAGAGGCTGAATCGAGATCTCCTGCACTGAGGTCATGTCAACTATGAGACGTGCCTCAGGCTAGAGTTTTTGTCCAGCATGGCCTCTTCCTGTAGGGTGTGGGGGCTTAATGAAGCCAGGGAGGTTTGCCTACGATGGGATTTGTGAACTACTCCAACCTCAAGGTTTCCTTCTGCTTGACAGTCGAGTCCTATAGGATGGTGCCAGGAGGCCCCATACAGAAAGACTCGAGAGCAGGTGTCTAAGCATGGATGCCTGGGAACGCCACCTCATATTCCCACTCTTTAGTCAGGACAACACAGGCTCAATCTGTGGGCTCCTGGGTGAGCTACCCAGAGGGGAGAGTTGAAATGGACTCTCCTGAAGATGAGTCCTACTGTGGCTTGGTGGCCTGGGAGACCTTGGAATGTGGAGGTGGCTCAGGGACTCTGCAGGATTCTCCAAGCTGAGGTGTTTGACACGGATCAAACAAGGAAGCTTCCCATGTGGAGACGAGAGGAGTTCTGTTCAGTGCCTCAGGAAAGGCCCATATCCTGTTCTTCAAACCAAAGCCTCTGAGGAGTGACATCTGGAAACCAAAGCAAGAATTGAGATTAAGGCCTAAGAACCTGTCCGGCTCAACCTTCTATCTCTGTTGACATCTGTGGGCATGCCTTCGTGGAGGTAGCTGCTCAGCTTGTGTCCGAATGCCCCTGTGTGTCCAGGGAGGCTCCCAGTAGTGGGATGTCCTCGGGGGCCTTGAGGTTTCTCATATTCTGGAGGTGTGTGGCCAAAGGAATGGACACAGTTTCCCAGGAGACAGCAGGCACGGTCCTGTGGTATGGCTCCAGAGGACCCAGCCTAGAGGCTGTGTTTGCCAGGGCTGTGGGGACAGATGTCTGAACAAGCAAACTTGTCTCAGCTAGGGGCCAAGGTAATGGCAGGCCTGATCTCCAGTCCGTGAGGGGAGATCCTCTGGATATCAAAGGAGGGCAAGTGGGAGGCAGTCGCTCAGGCTTTTGTCTCTGGTTGTTGCGTTCACAGTGCCTGTTCAGGGTAAGGGTTGCTTCAGGGGCCGAGGAAGAGCCTTCCTCTCGGGGGATTGTCCAAGCTCCCAAGTGTTTGGGTTCATTCTGTGGGAAGGGAAGAGTACTGTTTTCTGCAACAGGGTACCCCCCAGGAAAGGGACTCTAGAGCACAGCAGTGTGTTACCTCAACTGGAATACACACTATCTAGATAGTCCTGGGTGCCTATGGGCAAGGCAAGCCACATATGCGGGCTCTTGGTCCAGTCACTGAGAGGCGTTACTTGAATAAGGTACTCACGCTGAGGGTCTCAATGTGTGTTTGTGCCCAAGGCGGACCTCACGCATGGGTGTGGTCTCATGGGCCATGCCGTTTTCTCCTACACTGAAGGTTTGACTCACTGCCAGCAGCACGGTTTCTTGCCATGGGGAAGAAGGGGTTCTGACTTTTGCATAAGGTTCCCCCTTGTGCAGGGATTGGAGATAAGGTCTAGGTTCCGATGACTGAAAACCCAGGTTGAGAATGGATGGTGGCCTAAGGCAGTGGCGGGTCCAATGTGCTGGGAGTGCAGCCAGCTGTGTCGGTGTCTGTTGGAAGGTCTGGGCTCAGGCTATTTGCGACAGAGCATCAGTGTTTAAGGTAGCCTATGCAATTGGGGTGTTGCCGAGGGCCAAGCAGTTTGATCCTCATTTGGGGTTTCTGGGCAGCACCACAGACAATGTTTTTCTCCTTGGAGGCAGACAGAGTGCTTCATTGTGGCCCCAGAATTCCCAGTAGGGAGGGTTTGTGGACTAGGTGTATGAGGACGGAAGTCTGAAAACACAAGCTAGGGTGAGGATTGGAGCCAAGGCAGGCAGGCCCACTCTGCAGAGGCTGAATCAAAATCTCCTGCATCTGTGTCAGGCTGAGGATCAGACGGTGGCTGAGGCTGGAGTATGTGTCCATGATGGCACCTTCATGAAGCGGGGGCCTCATGAGGCCAAGGAAGTTTTCCCACGCTGAGTTTGGAGGTTGCCCCAAACCACAAGGTTTCCTTCTGCGGGACATTCGACTCCTGTTGCATGGCTCCAGGACATACCATACGGAAGGACTGGAGAGCAGGGTTCGAAGGATGGATCCCTGTACAGCATGCCTCGCATTCCCATTGGCCATTAGCGACAAGATATGTTTGATCTGCTGCCTCTGGGGCACGCTACCCAGGGGGCTGAGTTGAAATGGCCTCTCCTGAGGATGCGTCATAATGGGCGTTTGGGTCCATGGAGACCTTGGAATGTGCTGGTTGTTCAGTGGCCCTGCGGAACGCTCCTACCTGAAGGGTTTGATACATCCACAGTAAGAAAGTTCCCCATGTGAAGACGAGAGAGGTTTGATTTGGTGCCTCGGAAAAGCCCCGTGTGCTGGTCTACGAAAACAGTCCTTAGAGGACGGACACATGGAAACCAAAGCTAAGGTTCAGATTAGGGCCTGGGGACCTGTCCATTTCAACCTTCTGTCTCTGGGGACACTGTCTGAGAGTCTAAGTGGAGATAGTTGCTCTGCTGGTGTCAGAGAGCACCTCTTAGTCCAGGGTGGCCGACACTATTGATGGCCTCAGGGGCCTTGGAGCTTTTCCATAACCTGTAGGATTGTGGTCAATGGATTGGGCTCACTGTACTTGGAGAGGGCAGGCAGAATCTTTCACTGTGGCTCCAGAGGCCCTAGCCTGGAGGTTGTGTGGATCCAGGCTGTGGGCACAGAAGTCTGAAAACACAAACTCAGCTTATGAGTGGCGCCTAGGTATGGCAGGTCGGATGTTCAGCCCGAGACGGAGCTCCTGGGGCTCTGAAACAAGTTCGAGTGGGAAGCGTTCTTTCAGGCTTTTGTATCTGGATATTGTGTCTGGGATAGCCGTGGATTGGAGGGGTGGCCTCAGGGACTGTGGACGAGTATCCCTCTCTGGGGATTTGTCCCAGCTCCCAAGAGTTTGGGGTCAATTTGTGGGAAGGGTGGAGTAGTGTTGTCTGGCTCATGTGTCTCTCCAAGAAAGGGATTCCAGAGCAGAGCCCCAGGTACGGGCGGGGCGACTGGAAAATTCAAACCCTGGTGAGGATTGGGTGCATAGGGGCTTGGCAAGCCCCATATGCGGGCTCTTGGTCCAGGCCCTGACAGGCCTTTCTTTGACATGGGGCTCATGCTGAGGGTCACAGTTTGAATTTGTGCCCAAGCAGCACTCAAGTTGGGCGTGGCATCAGGGGCCATGAAGGTTGCTCCCACCCTGAAGGTGTGACTCCATGCCAAGAGCAAGCTTGACAGCCATGGGAAGCAGGACTTCTGTTTTGTGCTTGTGATACCCAGCTGTGTGGAGAATTGATATAATGTCTAGGTTCAGAAATCTGAAAACCAAGGTTAGGAAGAGGTGACGGCATAAGACCATGGCGTGTCCGAAGTGCTGGGTGTGCGGCCAGCTGTCTCCTTGTCTGTCTGGACGTCTGGCTTCAGGCTGTGTCAGACAGAGCATGAGTGCCCAGAGCAGCCTATCCAGTTCAGGTACCGTCGAGGCCCGAGCAGGTTGATCCTCATCTGGGTTTTCTGGAGAGCCCCACAGGGAAAGGTTTTTCTTCCATTGGACAGACACTGGGCTGGGTTGTGGTTCTGGAGTTCCTAGTCCGGAGGGCTTGTTTGCCAGGAGTGTGAGGAACGAAGTCTGAAAACACAAGCTAGAGTGAGGTTTGGGATCGAGGGCACGGCAGGCCTATCTGCAGAGGCTGAATCGAGATCTCCTGCACTGAGGTCATGTCAACTATGAGACGTGCCTCAGGCTAGAGTTTTTGTCCAGCATGGCCTCTTCCTGTAGGGTGTGGGGGCTTAATGAAGCCAGGGAGGTTTGCCTACGATGGGATTTGTGAACTACTCCAACCTCAAAGTTTCCTTCTGCTTGACAGTCGTGTCCTATAGGATGGTGCCAGGAGGCCCCATACAGAAAGACTCGAGAGCAGGTGTCTAAGCATGGATGCCTGGGAACGCCACCTCATATTCCCACTCTTTAGTCAGGACAACACAGGCTCAATCTGTGGGCTCCTGGGTGAGCTACCCAGAGGGGAGAGTTGAAATGGACTCTCCTGAAGATGAATCCTACTGTGGCTTGGTGGCCTAGGAGACCTTGGAATGTGGAGGTGGCTCAGGGACTCTGCAGGACTCTCCAAGCTGAGGTGTTTGACACGGATCAAACAAGGAAGCTTCCCATGTGGAGACGAGAGGAGTTCTGTTCAGTGCCTCAGGAAAGGCCCATATCCTGTTCTTCAAACCAAAGCCTCTGAGGAGTGACATCTGGAAACCAAAGCAAGAATTGAGATTAAGGCCTAAGAACCTGTCCCGCTCAACCTTCTATCTCTGTTGACATCTGTGGGCATGCCTTCGTGGAGGTAGCTGATCAGCTTGAGTCCGAATGCCCCTGTGTGTCCAGGGAGGCTCCCAGTAGTGGGATGTCCTCGGGGGCCTTGAGGTTTCTCATATTCTGGAGGTGTGTGGCCAAAGGAATGGACACAGTTTCCCAGGAGACAGCAGGCACGGTCCTGTGGTATGGCTCCAGAGGACCCAGCCTAGAGGCTGTGTTTGCCAGGGCTGTGGGGACAGATGTCTGAACAAGCAAACATGTCTCAGCTAGGGGCCAAGGTAATGGCAGGCCTGATCTCCAGTCCGTGAGGGGAGATCCTCTGGATATCAAAGGAGGGCAAGTGGGAGGCAGTCGCTCAGGCTTTTGTCTCTGGTTGTTGCGTTCACAGTGCCTGTTCAGGGTAAGGGTTGCTTCAGGGGCCGAGGAAGAGCCTTCCTCTCGGGGGATTGTCCAAGCTCCCAAGTGTTTGGGTTCATTCTGTGGGAAGGGAAGAGTACTGTTTTCTGCAACAGGGTACCCCCCAGGAAAGGGACTCTAGAGCACAGCAGTGTGTTACCTCAACTGGAATACACACTATCTAGATAGTCCTGGGTGCCTATGGGCAAGGCAAGCCACATATGCGGGCTCTTGGTCCAGTCACTGAGAGGCGTTACTTGAATAAGGTACTCACGCTGAGGGTCTCAATGTGTGTTTGTGCCCAAGGCGGACCTCACGCATGGGTGTGGTCTCATGGGCCATGCCGTTTTCTCCTACACTGAAGGTTTGACTCACTGCCAGCAGCACGGTTTCTTGCCATGGGGAAGAAGGGGTTCTGACTTTTGCATCAGGTTCCCCCTTGTGCAGGGATTGGAGATAAGGTCTAGGTTCCGATGACTGAAAACCCAGGTTGAGAATGGATGGTGGCCTAAGGCAGTGGCGGGTCCAATGTGCTGGGAGTGCAGCCAGCTGTGTCGGTGTCTGTTGGAAGGTCTGGGCTCAGGCTATTTGCGACAGAGCATCAGTGTTTAAGGTAGCCTATGCAATTGGGGTGTTGCCGAGGGCCAAGCAGTTTGATCCTCATTTGGGGTTTCTGGGCAGCACCACAGACAAAGTTTTTCTCCTTGGAGGCAGACAGAGTTCTTCATTGTGGCCCCAGAATTCCCAGTAGGGAGGGTTTGTGGACTAGGTGTATGAGGACGGAAGTCTGAAAACACAAGCTAGGGTGAGGATTGGAGCCAAGGCAGGCAGGCCCACTCTGCAGAGGCTGAATCAAAATCTCCTGCATCTGTGTCAGGCTGAGGATCAGACGGTGGCTGAGGCTGGAGTATGTGTCCATGATGGCACCTTCATGAAGCGGGGGCCTCATGAGGCCAAGGAAGTTTTCCCACGCTGAGTTTGGAGGTTGCCCCAAACCACAAGGTTTCCTTCTGCGGGACATTCGACTCCTGTTGCATGGCTCCAGGACATACCATACGGAAGGACTGGAGAGCAGGGTTCGAAGGATGGATCCCTGTACAGCATGCCTCGCATTCCCATTGGCCATTAGCGACAAGATATGTTTGATCTGCTGCCTCTGGGGCACGCTACCCAGGGGGCTGAGTTGAAATGGCCTCTCCTGAGGATGCGTCATAATGGGCGTTTGGGTCCATGGAGACCTTGGAATGTGCTGGTTGTTCAGTGGCCCTGCGGAAATCTCCTACCTGAAGGGTTTGATACATCCACAGTAAGAAAGTTCCCCATGTGGAGACGAGAGAGGTTTGATTTGGTGCCTCGGAAAAGCCCCGTGTGCTGGTCTACGAAAACAGTCCTTAGAGGACGGACACATGGAAACCAAAGCTAAGGTTCAGATTAGGGTCTGGGGACCTGTCCATTTCAACCTTCTGTCTCTGGGGACACTGTCTGAGAGTCTAAGTGGAGATAGTTGCTCCGCTGGTGTCAGAGAGCACCTCTTAGTCCAGGGTGGCCGACACTATTGATGGCCTCAGGGGCCTTGGAGCTTTTCCATAACCTGTAGGATTGTGGTCAATGGATTGGGCTCACTGTACTTGGAGAGGGCAGGCAGAATCTTTCACTGTGGCTCCAGAGGCCCTAGCCTGGAGGTTGTGTGGGTCCAGGCTGTGGGCACAGAAGTCTGAAAACACAAACTCAGCTTATGAGTGGCGCCTAGGTATGGCAGGCCGGATGTACAGCCCGAGACGGAGCTCCTGGGATCTGAAACAAGGGCGAGTGGGAGGCGTTTCTTCAGGCTTTTGTCTCTGGATATTGTGTCCGGGATAGCCGTGGATTGGAGGGATGGCCTCAGGGACTGTGGACGAGTATCCCTCTCTGGGGATTTGTCCCAGCTCCCAAGAGTTTGGGGTCAATTTGTGGGAAGGGTTGAGTAGTGTTGTCTGGCTCATGTGTCTATCCAAGAAAGGGATTCCAGAGCAGAGCCCCAGGTACGGGCGGGGCGACTGGAAAACTCAAACCCTGGTGAGGATTGGGTGCATAGGGGCTTAGCAAGCCCCATATGCGGGCTCTTGGTCCAGGCCCTGACAGGCCTTTCTTTGACATGGGGCTCATGCTGAGGGTCACAGTTTGATTTTGTGCCCAAGCAGCATTCAAGTTGGGCGTGACATCAGGGGCCATGAAGGTTGCTCCCACCCTGAAGGTGTGACTCCATGCCAAGAGCAAGCTTGACAGCCATGGGAAGCAGGACTTCTGTTTTGTGCTTGCGATACCCAGCTGTGTGGAGAATTGATATAATGTCTAGGTTCAGATATCTGAAAACCAAGGTTAGGAAGAGGTGACGGCATAAGACCCTGGCGTGTCCGAAGTGCTGAGTGTGCGGCCAGCTGTCTCCCTGTCTGTCTGGACGTCTGGCTTCAGGCTGTGTCAGACAGAGCATGAGTGTCCAGAGCAGCCTATCCAGTTCAGGTACCGTCGAGGCACGAGCAGGTTGATCCTCATCTGGGTTTTCTGGAGAGCCCAACAGGGAAATGTTTTTCTTCCGTTGGACAGACACTGGGCTGGGTTGTGGTTCTGGAGTTCCTAGTCCAGAGGGCTTGTTTGCCAGGAGTGTGAGGATGGAAGTCTGAAAACACAAGCTAGAGTGAGGTTTGGGATCGAGGGCACGGCAGGCCCATCTGCAGAGGCTGAATCGAGATCTCCTGCACTGAGGTCATGTCAACTATGAGACGTGCCTCAGGCAAGAGTTTTTGTCCAGCATGGCATCTTCCTGTAGGGTGTGGGGGGCTTAACGAAGCCAGGGAGGTTTGCCTACGATGGGATTTGTGAACTACTCCAACCTCAAGGTTTCCTTCTGCTTGACAGTCGTGTCCTATAGGATGGTGCCAGGAGGCCCCATACAGAAAGACTCGAGAGCAGGTGTCTAAGCATGGATGCCTGGGAACGCCACCTCATATTCCCACTCTTTAGTCAGGACAACACTGGCTCAATCTGTGGGCTCCTCGGTGAGCTACCCAGAGGGGAGAGTTGAAATGGACTCTCCTGAAGATGAGTCCTACTGTGGCTTGGTGGCCTGGGAGACCTTGGAATGTGGAGGTGGCTCAGGGACTCTTCAGTATTCTCCAACCTGAGGTGTTTGACACGGATCAAACAAGGAAGCTTCCCATGAGGAGACTAGAGGAGTTCTGTTCAGTGCCTCAGGAAAGGCCCATATCCTGTTCTTTAAACCAAAGCCTCTGAGGAGTGACACCTGGAAACCAAAACAAGATTTGAGATTAGGGCCTATGGGCCTGTCCGGCTCAACCTTCTATCTCTGTTGACATCTGTGGGCATGCCTTCGTGGAGGTAGCTGCTCAGCTTGTGTCCGAATGCCCCTGTGTGTCCAGGGAGGCTCCCAGTAGTGGGATGTCCTCGGGGGCCTTGAGGTTTCTCATATTCTGGAGGTGTGTGGCCAAAGGAATGGACACAGTTTCCCAGGAGACAGCAGGCACGGTCCTGTGGTATGGCTCCAGAGGACCCAGCCTAGAGGCTGTGTTTGCCAGGGCTGTGGGGACAGATGTCTGAACAAGCAAACTTGTCTCAGCTAGGGGCCAAGGTAATGGCAGGCCTGATCTCCAGTCCGTGAGGGGAGATCCTCTGGATATCAAAGGAGGGCAAGTGGGAGGCAGTCGCTCAGGCTTTTGTCTCTGGTTGTTGCGTTCACAGTGCCTGTTCAGGGTAAGGGTTGCTTCAGGGGCCGAGGAAGAGCCTTCCTCTCGGGGGATTGTCCAAGCTCCCAAGTGTTTGGGTTCATTCTGTGGGAAGGGAAGAGTACTGTTTTCTGCAACAGGGTACCCCCCAGGAAAGGGACTCTAGAGCACAGCAGTGTGTTACCTCAACTGGAATACACACCATCTAGATAGTCCTGGGTGCCTATGGGCAAGGCAAGCCACATATGCGGGCTCTTGGTCCAGTCACTGAGAGGCGTTACTTGAATAAGGTACTCACGCTGAGGGTCTCAATGTGTGTTTGTGCCCAAGGCGGCCCTCACGCATAGGTGTGTTCTCATGGGCCATGCCGTTTTCTCCTACACTGAAGGTTTGACTCACTGCCAGCATCACGGTTTCTGCCATGGGGAAGAAGGGTTCTGACTTTTGCATCAGGTTCCCCCCTGTGCAGGGATTGGAGATAAGGTCTAGGTTCCGATGACTGAAAACCCAGGTTGGGAATGGATGGTGGCCTAAGGCAGTGGCGGGTCCAATGTGCTGGGAGTGCAGCCAGCTGTGTCGGTGTCTGTTGGAAGGTCTGGGCTCAGGATATTTGCGACAGAGCATCAGTGTTTAAGGCAGCCTATGCAATTGGGGTGTTGCCGAGGGCCAAGCAGTTTGATCCTCATTTGGGGTTTCTGCGCAGCACCATAGACAATGTTTTTCTCCTTGGAGGCAGACAGAGTGCTTCATTGTGGCCCCAGAATTCCCAGTAGGGAGGTTTTGTGGACTAGGTGTATGAGGACGGAAGTCTGAAAACACAAGCTAGGGTGAGGATTGGAGCCAAGGCAGGCAGGCCCACTCTGCAGAGGCTGAATCAAAATCTCCTGCATCTGTGTCAGGCTGAGGATCAGACGGTGGCTGAGGCTGGAGTATGTGTCCATGATGGCACCTTCATGAAGCGGGGGCCTCATGAGGCCAAGGAAGTTTTCCCACGCTGAGTTTGGAGGTTGCCCCAAACCACAAGGTTTCCTTCTGCGGGACATTCGACTCCTGTTGCATGGCTCCAGGACATACCATACGGAAGGACTGGAGAGCAGGGTTCGAAGGATGGATCCCTGTACAGCATGCCTCGCATTCCCATTGGCCATTAGCGACAAGATATGTTTGATCTGCTGCCTCTGGGGCACGCTACCCAGGGGGCTGAGTTGAAATGGCCTCTCCTGAGGATGCGTCATAATGGGCGTTTGGGTCCATGGAGACCTTGGAATGTGCTGGTTGTTCAGTGGCCCTGCGGAAATCTCCTACCTGAAGGGTTTGATACATCCACAGTAAGAAAGTTCCCCATGTGGAGACGAGAGAGGTTTGATTTGGTGCCTCGGAAAAGCCCCGTGTGCTGGTCTACGAAAACAGTCCTTAGAGGACGGACACATGGAAACCAAAGCTAAGGTTCAGATTAGGGTCTGGGGACCTGTCCATTTCAACCTTCTGTCTCTGGGGACACTGTCTGAGAGTCTAAGTGGAGATAGTTGCTCCGCTGGTGTCAGAGAGCACCTCTTAGTCCAGGGTGGCCGACACTATTGATGGCCTCAGGGGCCTTGGAGCTTTTCCATAACCTGTAGGATTGTGGTCAATGGATTGGGCTCACTGTACTTGGAGAGGGCAGGCAGAATCTTTCACTGTGGCTCCAGAGGCCCTAGCCTGGAGGTTGTGTGGGTCCAGGCTGTGGGCACAGAAGTCTGAAAACACAAACTCAGCTTATGAGTGGCGCCTAGGTATGGCAGGCCGGATGTACAGCCCGAGACGGAGCTCCTGGGATCTGAAACAAGGGCGAGTGGGAGGCGTTTCTTCAGGCTTTTGTCTCTGGATATTGTGTCCGGGATAGCCGTGGATTGGAGGGATGGCCTCAGGGACTGTGGACGAGTATCCCTCTCTGGGGATTTGTCCCAGCTCCCAAGAGTTTGGGGTCAATTTGTGGGAAGGGTTGAGTAGTGTTGTCTGGCTCATGTGTCTATCCAAGAAAGGGATTCCAGAGCAGAGCCCCAGGTACGGGCGGGGCGACTGGAAAACTCAAACCCTGGTGAGGATTGGGTGCATAGGGGCTTAGCAAGCCCCATATGCGGGCTCTTGGTCCAGGCCCTGACAGGCCTTTCTTTGACATGGGGCTCATGCTGAGGGTCACAGTTTGATTTTGTGCCCAAGCAGCATTCAAGTTGGGCGTGACATCAGGGGCCATGAAGGTTGCTCCCACCCTGAAGGTGTGACTCCATGCCAAGAGCAAGCTTGACAGCCATGGGAAGCAGGACTTCTGTTTTGTGCTTGCGATACCCAGCTGTGTGGAGAATTGATATAATGTCTAGGTTCAGATATCTGAAAACCAAGGTTAGGAAGAGGTGACGGCATAAGACCCTGGCGTGTCCGAAGTGCTGAGTGTGCGGCCAGCTGTCTCCCTGTCTGTCTGGACGTCTGGCTTCAGGCTGTGTCAGACAGAGCATGAGTGTCCAGAGCAGCCTATCCAGTTCAGGTACGGTCGAGGCACGAGCAGGTTGATCCTCATCTGGGTTTTCTGGAGAGCCCAACAGGGAAATGTTTTTCTTCCGTTGGACAGACACTGGGCTGGGTTGTGGTTCTGGAGTTCCTAGTCCAGAGGGCTTGTTTGCCAGGAGTGTGAGGATGGAAGTCTGAAAACACAAGCTAGAGTGAGGTTTGGGATCGAGGGCACGGCAGGCCCATCTGCAGAGGCTGAATCGAGATCTCCTGCACTGAGGTCATGTCAACTATGAGACGTGCCTCAGGCAAGAGTTTTTGTCCAGCATGGCATCTTCCTGTAGGGTGTGGGGGGCTTAACGAAGCCAGGGAGGTTTGCCTACGATGGGATTTGTGAACTACTCCAACCTCAAGGTTTCCTTCTGCTTGACAGTCGTGTCCTATAGGATGGTGCCAGGAGGCCCCATACAGAAAGACTCGAGAGCAGGTGTCTAAGCATGGATGCCTGGGAACGCCACCTCATATTCCCACTCTTTAGTCAGGACAACACTGGCTCAATCTGTGGGCTCCTCGGTGAGCTACCCAGAGGGGAGAGTTGAAATGGACTCTCCTGAAGATGAGTCCTACTGTGGCTTGGTGGCCTGGGAGACCTTGGAATGTGGAGGTGGCTCAGGGACTCTTCAGTATTCTCCAACCTGAGGTGTTTGACACGGATCAAACAAGGAAGCTTCCCATGAGGAGACTAGAGGAGTTCTGTTCAGTGCCTCAGGAAAGGCCCATATCCTGTTCTTTAAACCAAAGCCTCTGAGGAGTGACACCTGGAAACCAAAACAAGATTTGAGATTAGGGCCTATGGGCCTGTCCGGCTCAACCTTCTATCTCTGTTGACATCTGTGGGCATGCCTTCGTGGAGGTAGCTGCTCAGCTTGTGTCCGAATGCCCCTGTGTGTCCAGGGAGGCTCCCAGTAGTGGGATGTCCTCGGGGGCCTTGAGGTTTCTCATATTCTGGAGGTGTGTGGCCAAAGGAATGGACACAGTTTCCCAGGAGACAGCAGGCACGGTCCTGTGGTATGGCTCCAGAGGACCCAGCCTAGAGGCTGTGTTTGCCAGGGCTGTGGGGACAGATGTCTGAACAAGCAAACTTGTCTCAGCTAGGGGCCAAGGTAATGGCAGGCCTGATCTCCAGTCCGTGAGGGGAGATCCTCTGGATATCAAAGGAGGGCAAGTGGGAGGCAGTCGCTCAGGCTTTTGTCTCTGGTTGTTGCGTTCACAGTGCCTGTTCAGGGTAAGGGTTGCTTCAGGGGCCGAGGAAGAGCCTTCCTCTCGGGGGATTGTCCAAGCTCCCAAGTGTTTGGGTTCATTCTGTGGGAAGGGAAGAGTACTGTTTTCTGCAACAGGGTACCCCCCAGGAAAGGGACTCTAGAGCACAGCAGTGTGTTACCTCAACTGGAATACACACCATCTAGATAGTCCTGGGTGCCTATGGGCAAGGCAAGCCACATATGCGGGCTCTTGGTCCAGTCACTGAGAGGCGTTACTTGAATAAGGTACTCACGCTGAGGGTCTCAATGTGTGTTTGTGCCCAAGGCGGCCCTCACGCATAGGTGTGTTCTCATGGGCCATGCCGTTTTCTCCTACACTGAAGGTTTGACTCACTGCCAGCATCACGGTTTCTGCCATGGGGAAGAAGGGTTCTGACTTTTGCATCAGGTTCCCCCCTGTGCAGGGATTGGAGATAAGGTCTAGGTTCCGATGACTGAAAACCCAGGTTGGGAATGGATGGTGGCCTAAGGCAGTGGCGGGTCCAATGTGCTGGGAGTGCAGCCAGCTGTGTCGGTGTCTGTTGGAAGGTCTGGGCTCAGGATATTTGCGACAGAGCATCAGTGTTTAAGGCAGCCTATGCAATTGGGGTGTTGCCGAGGGCCAAGCAGTTTGATCCTCATTTGGGGTTTCTGCGCAGCACCATAGACAATGTTTTTCTCCTTGGAGGCAGACAGAGTGCTTCATTGTGGCCCCAGAATTCCCAGTAGGGAGGTTTTGTGGACTAGGTGTATGAGGACGGAAGTCTGAAAACACAAGCTAGGGTGAGGATTGGAGCCAAGGCAGGCAGGCCCACTCTGCAGAGGCTGAATCAAAATCTCCTGCATCTGTGTCAGGCTGAGGATCAGACGGTGGCTGAGGCTGGAGTATGTGTCCATGATGGCACCTTCATGAAGCGGGGGCCTCATGAGGCCAAGGAAGTTTTCCCACGCTGAGTTTGGAGGTTGCCCCAAACCACAAGGTTTCCTTCTGCGGGACATTCGACTCCTGTTGCATGGCTCCAGGACATACCATACGGAAGGACTGGAGAGCAGGGTTCGAAGGATGGATCCCTGTACAGCATGCCTCGCATTCCCATTGGCCATTAGCGACAAGATATGTTTGATCTGCTGCCTCTGGGGCACGCTACCCAGGGGGCTGAGTTGAAATGGCCTCTCCTGAGGATGCGTCATAATGGGCGTTTGGGTCCATGGAGACCTTGGAATGTGCTGGTTGTTCAGTGGCCCTGCGGAAATCTCCTACCTGAAGGGTTTGATACATCCACAGTAAGAAAGTTCCCCATGTGGAGACGAGAGAGGTTTGATTTGGTGCCTCGGAAAAGCCCCGTGTGCTGGTCTACGAAAACAGTCCTTAGAGGACGGACACATGGAAACCAAAGCTAAGGTTCAGATTAGGGTCTGGGGACCTGTCCATTTCAACCTTCTGTCTCTGGGGACACTGTCTGAGAGTCTAAGTGGAGATAGTTGCTCCGCTGGTGTCAGAGAGCACCTCTTAGTCCAGGGTGGCCGACACTATTGATGGCCTCAGGGGCCTTGGAGCTTTTCCATAACCTGTAGGATTGTGGTCAATGGATTGGGCTCACTGTACTTGGAGAGGGCAGGCAGAATCTTTCACTGTGGCTCCAGAGGCCCTAGCCTGGAGGTTGTGTGGGTCCAGGCTGTGGGCACAGAAGTCTGAAAACACAAACTCAGCTTATGAGTGGCGCCTAGGTATGGCAGGCCGGATGTACAGCCCGAGACGGAGCTCCTGGGATCTGAAACAAGGGCGAGTGGGAGGCGTTTCTTCAGGCTTTTGTCTCTGGATATTGTGTCCGGGATAGCCGTGGATTGGAGGGATGGCCTCAGGGACTGTGGACGAGTATCCCTCTCTGGGGATTTGTCCCAGCTCCCAAGAGTTTGGGGTCAATTTGTGGGAAGGGTTGAGTAGTGTTGTCTGGCTCATGTGTCTATCCAAGAAAGGGATTCCAGAGCAGAGCCCCAGGTACGGGCGGGGCGACTGGAAAACTCAAACCCTGGTGAGGATTGGGTGCATAGGGGCTTAGCAAGCCCCATATGCGGGCTCTTGGTCCAGGCCCTGACAGGCCTTTCTTTGACATGGGGCTCATGCTGAGGGTCACAGTTTGATTTTGTGCCCAAGCAGCATTCAAGTTGGGCGTGACATCAGGGGCCATGAAGGTTGCTCCCACCCTGAAGGTGTGACTCCATGCCAAGAGCAAGCTTGACAGCCATGGGAAGCAGGACTTCTGTTTTGTGCTTGCGATACCCAGCTGTGTGGAGAATTGATATAATGTCTAGGTTCAGATATCTGAAAACCAAGGTTAGGAAGAGGTGACGGCATAAGACCCTGGCGTGTCCGAAGTGCTGAGTGTGCGGCCAGCTGTCTCCCTGTCTGTCTGGACGTCTGGCTTCAGGCTGTGTCAGACAGAGCATGAGTGTCCAGAGCAGCCTATCCAGTTCAGGTACCGTCGAGGCACGAGCAGGTTGATCCTCATCTGGGTTTTCTGGAGAGCCCAACAGGGAAATGTTTTTCTTCCGTTGGACAGACACTGGGCTGGGTTGTGGTTCTGGAGTTCCTAGTCCAGAGGGCTTGTTTGCCAGGAGTGTGAGGATGGAAGTCTGAAAACACAAGCTAGAGTGAGGTTTGGGATCGAGGGCACGGCAGGCCCATCTGCAGAGGCTGAATCGAGATCTCCTGCACTGAGGTCATGTCAACTATGAGACGTGCCTCAGGCAAGAGTTTTTGTCCAGCATGGCATCTTCCTGTAGGGTGTGGGGGGCTTAACGAAGCCAGGGAGGTTTGCCTACGATGGGATTTGTGAACTACTCCAACCTCAAGGTTTCCTTCTGCTTGACAGTCGTGTCCTATAGGATGGTGCCAGGAGGCCCCATACAGAAAGACTCGAGAGCAGGTGTCTAAGCATGGATGCCTGGGAACGCCACCTCATATTCCCACTCTTTAGTCAGGACAACACTGGCTCAATCTGTGGGCTCCTCGGTGAGCTACCCAGAGGGGAGAGTTGAAATGGACTCTCCTGAAGATGAGTCCTACTGTGGCTTGGTGGCCTGGGAGACCTTGGAATGTGGAGGTGGCTCAGGGACTCTTCAGTATTCTCCAACCTGAGGTGTTTGACACGGATCAAACAAGGAAGCTTCCCATGAGGAGACTAGAGGAGTTCTGTTCAGTGCCTCAGGAAAGGCCCATATCCTGTTCTTTAAACCAAAGCCTCTGAGGAGTGACACCTGGAAACCAAAACAAGATTTGAGATTAGGGCCTATGGGCCTGTCCGGCTCAACCTTCTATCTCTGTTGACATCTGTGGGCATGCCTTCGTGGAGGTAGCTGCTCAGCTTGTGTCCGAATGCCCCTGTGTGTCCAGGGAGGCTCCCAGTAGTGGGATGTCCTCGGGGGCCTTGAGGTTTCTCATATTCTGGAGGTGTGTGGCCAAAGGAATGGACACAGTTTCCCAGGAGACAGCAGGCACGGTCCTGTGGTATGGCTCCAGAGGACCCAGCCTAGAGGCTGTGTTTGCCAGGGCTGTGGGGACAGATGTCTGAACAAGCAAACTTGTCTCAGCTAGGGGCCAAGGTAATGGCAGGCCTGATCTCCAGTCCGTGAGGGGAGATCCTCTGGATATCAAAGGAGGGCAAGTGGGAGGCAGTCGCTCAGGCTTTTGTCTCTGGTTGTTGCGTTCACAGTGCCTGTTCAGGGTAAGGGTTGCTTCAGGGGCCGAGGAAGAGCCTTCCTCTCGGGGGATTGTCCAAGCTCCCAAGTGTTTGGGTTCATTCTGTGGGAAGGGAAGAGTACTGTTTTCTGCAACAGGGTACCCCCCAGGAAAGGGACTCTAGAGCACAGCAGTGTGTTACCTCAACTGGAATACACACCATCTAGATAGTCCTGGGTGCCTATGGGCAAGGCAAGCCACATATGCGGGCTCTTGGTCCAGTCACTGAGAGGCGTTACTTGAATAAGGTACTCACGCTGAGGGTCTCAATGTGTGTTTGTGCCCAAGGCGGCCCTCACGCATAGGTGTGTTCTCATGGGCCATGCCGTTTTCTCCTACACTGAAGGTTTGACTCACTGCCAGCATCACGGTTTCTGCCATGGGGAAGAAGGGTTCTGACTTTTGCATCAGGTTCCCCCCTGTGCAGGGATTGGAGATAAGGTCTAGGTTCCGATGACTGAAAACCCAGGTTGGGAATGGATGGTGGCCTAAGGCAGTGGCGGGTCCAATGTGCTGGGAGTGCAGCCAGCTGTGTCGGTGTCTGTTGGAAGGTCTGGGCTCAGGATATTTGCGACAGAGCATCAGTGTTTAAGGCAGCCTATGCAATTGGGGTGTTGCCGAGGGCCAAGCAGTTTGATCCTCATTTGGGGTTTCTGCGCAGCACCATAGACAATGTTTTTCTCCTTGGAGGCAGACAGAGTGCTTCATTGTGGCCCCAGAATTCCCAGTAGGGAGGTTTTGTGGACTAGGTGTATGAGGACGGAAGTCTGAAAACACAAGCTAGGGTGAGGATTGGAGCCAAGGCAGGCAGGCCCACTCTGCAGAGGCTGAATCAAAATCTCCTGCATCTGTGTCAGGCTGAGGATCAGACGGTGGCTGAGGCTGGAGTATGTGTCCATGATGGCACCTTCATGAAGCGGGGGCCTCATGAGGCCAAGGAAGTTTTCCCACGCTGAGTTTGGAGGTTGCCCCAAACCACAAGGTTTCCTTCTGCGGGACATTCGACTCCTGTTGCATGGCTCCAGGACATACCATACGGAAGGACTGGAGAGCAGGGTTCGAAGGATGGATCCCTGTACAGCATGCCTCGCATTCCCATTGGCCATTAGCGACAAGATATGTTTGATCTGCTGCCTCTGGGGCACGCTACCCAGGGGCTGAGTTGAAATGGCCTCTCCTGAGGATGCGTCATAATGGGCGTTTGGGTCCATGGAGACCTTGGAATGTGCTGGTTGTTCAGTGGCCCTGCGGAAATCTCCTACCTGAAGGGTTTGATACATCCACAGTAAGAAAGTTCCCCATGTGGAGACGAGAGAGGTTTGATTTGGTGCCTCGGAAAAGCCCCGTGTGCTGGTCTACGAAACAGTCCTTAGAGGACGGACACATGGAAACCAAAGCTAAGGTTCAGATTAGGGTCTGGGGACCTGTCCATTTCAACCTTCTGTCTCTGGGGACACTGTCTGAGAGTCTAAGTGGAGATAGTTGCTCCGCTGGTGTCAGAGAGCACCTCTTAGTCCAGGGTGGCCGACACTATTGATGGCCTCAGGGGCCTTGGAGCTTTTCCATAACCTGTAGGATTGTGGTCAATGGATTGGGCTCACTGTACTTGGAGAGGGCAGGCAGAATCTTTCACTGTGGCTCCAGAGGCCCTAGCCTGGAGGTTGTGTGGGTCCAGGCTGTGGGCACAGAAGTCTGAAAACACAAACTCAGCTTATGAGTGGCGCCTAGGTATGGCAGGCCGGATGTACAGCCCGAGACGGAGCTCCTGGGATCTGAAACAAGGGCGAGTGGGAGGCGTTTCTTCAGGCTTTTGTCTCTGGATATTGTGTCCGGGATAGCCGTGGATTGGAGGGATGGCCTCAGGGACTGTGGACGAGTATCCCCTCTCTGGGGATTTGTCCAGCTCCCAAGAGTTTGGGGTCAATTTGTGGGAAGGGTTGAGTAGTGTTGTCTGGCTCATGTGTCTATCCAAGAAAGGGATTCCAGAGCAGAGCCCCAGGTACGGGCGGGGCGACTGGAAAACTCAAACCCTGGTGAGGATTGGGTGCATAGGGGCTTAGCAAGCCCCATATGCGGGCTCTTGGTCCAGGCCCTGACAGGCCTTTCTTTGACATGGGGCTCATGCTGAGGGTCACAGTTTGATTTTGTGCCCAAGCAGCATTCAAGTTGGGCGTGACATCAGGGGCCATGAAGGTTGCTCCCACCTGAAGGTGTGACTCCATGCCAAGAGCAAGCTTGACAGCCATGGGAAGCAGGACTTCTGTTTTGTGCTTGCGATACCCAGCTGTGTGGAGAATTGATATAATGTCTAGGTTCAGATATCTGAAAACCAAGGTTAGGAAGAGGTGACGGCATAAGACCCTGGCGTGTCCGAAGTGCTGAGTGTGCGGCCAGCTGTCTCCCTGTCTGTCTGGACGTCTGGCTTCAGGCTGTGTCAGACAGAGCATGAGTGTCCAGAGCAGCCTATCCAGTTCAGGTACCGTCGAGGCACGAGCAGGTTGATCCTCATCTGGGTTTTCTGGAGAGCCCAACAGGGAAATGTTTTTCTTCCGTTGGACAGACACTGGGGCTGGGTTGTGGTTCTGGAGTTCCTAGTCCAGAGGGCTTGTTTGCCAGGAGTGTGAGGATGGAAGTCTGAAAACACAAGCTAGAGTGAGGTTTGGGATCGAGGGCACGGCAGGCCCATCTGCAGAGGCTGAATCGAGATCTCCTGCACTGAGGTCATGTCAACTATGAGACGTGCCTCAGGCAAGAGTTTTTGTCCAGCATGGCATCTTCCTGTAGGGTGTGGGGGGCTTAACGAAGCCAGGGAGGTTTGCCTACGATGGGATTTGTGAACTACTCCAACCTCAAGGTTTCCTTCTGCTTGACAGTCGTGTCCTATAGGATGGTGCCAGGAGGCCCCATACAGAAAGACTCGAGAGCAGGTGTCTAAGCATGGATGCCTGGGAACGCCACCTCATATTCCCACTCTTTAGTCAGGACAACACTGGCTCAATCTGTGGGCTCCTCGGTGAGCTACCCAGAGGGGAGAGTTGAAATGGACTCTCCTGAAGATGAGTCCTACTGTGGCTTGGTGGCCTGGGAGACCTTGGAATGTGGAGGTGGCTCAGGGACTCTTCAGTATTCTCCAACCTGAGGTGTTTGACACGGATCAAACAAGGAAGCTTCCCATGAGGAGACTAG